>NW_024412404.1:57343762-57486942 GCF_014898765.1 Herpailurus yagouaroundi
AAAGAAAGAAAGAAAGAAAGAAAGAAAGAAAGAAAGAAAGAAAGAAAAAGAAAGAAAGAAAAAAGAAAAGAAAGAGAAAAGAAGGAGGGAAGGGAGAAAAAAGGAAGGAAGGAAGAAAGGAAGGGAGAAAACAAACCATGTTAGAAAAGAAAGGGGCGAGCATGTATCATAGAAAAGGTACTTTGGTAAGGACAGACCGTGTTCTGTCATGAATTTTGATACCTATCTTAAGATAGGTTAAATGGCCAGTCAGAATAAAATTAGATGATTGCTCTATCATACCTATTTTTAGATTGTTTTTATCAGAATGAAGAATATTTTAGTAACTATAACCTCTGTGACTTTGAAAAAAGAATGGGATTGTCGGTTTGAAAGGCAGCTTGTGTCCAATGAAATACAGCGTTCATCCTTGGAATGTGCTTTTGGAGGGAGACAGACCTTCTGATCCTAATTGGAGCGAAGCAGGAAACTTCCTGCATTAAGTATTCTCCAGGCATCCCTGCGGTGTGCACTCCAGGCTGCTGATCTGTAGAGCATTTCCTAAGAGACTTGTTTGGTCACTTGCTGAGTTTCAGCCTAGAACTGGCAGCTCTGGGAACTGTCTGTACCTCTGGAAGGTCGGTCTTTGGCACATTCAGAGACAGTGTTTTGAAACCTGCCCTTGGACCTTATGTTCCTGCTTGAGGTGCTCCCAGCGTGCTGCGGATGCCGGCCGGGCTCCCTCGAAGTTCTGTTAGGTGTGCTTTGTTTTTGTCGCTTCCCCACCCCTGCCGGTGGATTCGGTACCACCGCTTCCTCCTGTGTGACTGTGATGGCCAGCTGCTGAAGCCAGGGGTTGAGGACTGCATGCCCGCATCTGTCCTTGAGACGTTTGCCAGCTCCCCAGAGGGGCGACCATCCCCTACTTCCTTCCGTAACACACCTCAAGTTCTTGCGGAAATCGAGGGAACTTCGAGATGGTTTTCTTTCTGATTGAGTTACTAGTTGTAGGTTAAAGAGGTGCGCCAGTATAATCCAAACATTTGAAAACTTTTCAGTCACAATTAATTTAAAATTCGAGTCTACCAAAGCCAAGGTAGCTCTTTCTTAAAGTGACTACAGAATCGGAGCCCATCATTAAATCATTCCTATCCAATCTCTAGTGATGTACCCTCAGCCAGAAAGGGAAAGTCTTTAAAATAGTAATGGGGAAAGGTCAGTATTGACCTTTAAACAACATTCGATACACATTAAAGAATCAAAACTGGTGGCAGCGTAAATACGGAGTTAGCAAGAAGAGGTCTCTGTGTTTACCTCCAGATACATGCTGATATGTTCTGGGAAAATTATGTTTAATATATTCTTATTCTGGGGAATTAGACAGTTTGGGCTTCTTAACATGGGATGAAAAATCATTTTAGGTCATATGCAGTGATATATTTAATAAATTTTCTTTAATTCTCCTTAATAACAAGTAGAGAATATCCTACTGGTTCAGGTTTGTCGGTTTTCTTAGAACAGCTTAGAAAGTCCTCTCCCCCTGTGCCCCCGTTTACATTTGTCTCAGCCCTCCCCACCTCAATAAGCGAGAAGGTCTGACAAACATAGAAGATGGGGGGCCCTGTTTTTGAGACCCTGTTTTGGAGAACCTTTGCTGCCTTATTTATCAGGGTCATAAAATGGCATTTAAAAAAAAAAATCGTAAGACTTTTTTTTAGCGGCGTCAAGAAGGAATCCAAGAGTGTGGGACTTGTTTAATGACATTCCAGTTGGATGCAGTTTCCACACACCCTGAAAGGCGTCGGCGTGGTGTTAGAGACCGCAATCCGGTTCCTCCCGGCTGCTCGGGCCACTGCTGGACGACACGCTTTTCCCCGAGGGAGCACACATAGAAGGAGGCTTTCTGCAGTCAGATTTATGCCCAAACCCTGCCTCTTCGTCTGCCTCTGCTTTCCAGTCATTTCCAGTGGTTTTCCTTTGGGGTATTTGGAAATGTGTCATGACTTGCGGGGGCAGGGGGGAGGTCTGGGGTTACTGAACAGCATGCAGTGCATGGAACAGTCTGGACGATGAAGAATGGTCCCGCCCAAAATGTCAGTAGTGTTTCTTGTGTCCCTTCTTCCCCCCCTCATTGCGTCATAGTGAAAAAGTCACCAGGGCAGGGTCCTCTCCTTCCCAGACCGCCTGCGCGCCTTGCCATTTGCCACCTCCGCTTGGCGGGGGAGCGATCTTCCTCCTGCTTTTCTTCTCAGCTCTTCAGTGTTTTCTGCACCGCTGTCACACAGGCAGCCAACAGTCTGGGCGTGCTTCTGTTTGACACCCCAATAGCTGTAGCCCAGACCAAGCAGAACGTGTGAGGGAGAGTATCCGTGCCGCGAGCCGCCTTTTCATTCTACGCTGTCATTTCTAGACGTGAACGAGCTCTTGTAGCTGACTTTCTCCAGCTGCGAGATGGTCACCTGTTGTGTTCTCATGGCTGATCTTTGCCCTTGAGAAGAAAGGTAGGAGGGAGTGGAGTTCACTTGCAATTTGTTCACCCCCATTGGGATGCCATCAGCAATGTTTCATTTCGGAGAAATGACACATTTGTTTTTAAAAATCAGACGTTTCCCTCTGTTTGCCCTGGCTTGGTAAAGGGTGTCTTGCTCACGTTACGTAAAAACTGCGGAGTGCTGCTTTTTAAGAATATTCTCTTGTGTCTTTTCATTGTCCATTGATTAAGAAACTACCACTTAACCTGGAAACTTCCTCTGTTTCCAAGCTTAATTTGTACCGTTAAGTCTTTGTGTCCTCACATGGACTATTTCCAAACATTTTGTAACCTAATGCCAGCAGCCACTACCGTCTGAAAGTGACAGGGGCCGACTTGAGAGCTGGAGGATTACGTGGTTGTCTAGTAAGGATGAGTAGAGACAGAGTGTGCTAATAAGTAAACCCACGCTCGTCTCTTCCGGTGCTGGTTTTAATGGTTCTGTAGGTATGTAGGTGAGTCTCACTCTTACCAGGTACATTCCTCCCTTAATAACCTGGGTGTACAAGATAAATTTTACCGAATGGAAAAATTTTTAAAACTTCATAGCAACAGAAACTATCAGCAAAGCAAAATGCAAATTATAACCTGGGAGAAGGTATTTCTAGAAGTTATTTCCAAGTCCTTAATAGACTATCCACAGAGAAGAAAAAATATATATACCAATGGCCCTTAAATATATGAAAAGATGCTCAACTTTATTCCTAATAAGAAACATACAAATTAAAATTACACTAAGAATCTGCTTCTCAACTGTCAGATCAATAAAAATTGAGAGCTTGAAAACATGCTCTTGCAGATCTGAGGAAACCAGTAACTCGTGCAGTACTCACAGAGCACTCCCTGGAGGAGGGGATTGGGCAGTAGTTCACGAAAGTGCACGTATATTTACCTTTTTACTCAGCAGTTCCACTACTAATGATTTACCTGGACGTGTCCATCCATACCTGTGACCATAGCAAAATTCTGGAGAGAATAAATTTGGGAATATGTGCACAATGGGATAGTCTAGCAGTAAACTAGAATGAGGGCTGTCTCTGTGAACGGATGTGGAGTGATAGGGGATGGGTAGGTGAACAATGCCAGGGTAAAGGTGTGTGCGGTCTGCTTCTGCACTTGCTTATTTTACAGAAACAACAGCCACGCAGAATAATCCAAGATCTAAAGAACATGATTAGTAAAAGGAGTCATAGGAGGTAGATGGAAAGATGGAGAGAAGCGGGATGGGTGAGACTTCAGTGAATATACCAATATTATATAGTTTCAAGTTCGGAATCACGTAAATGTTGTGCGTACTCAGAAAATACAAGTGACCCTTGAACAGCATGGGGCTTAGGGCTGTCGGCCCCTCATGCAGTTGAAAATCCAAGTATAATTTTTCACTCCCCAGAAACTTTCCTGATAGCCTGCTGTTGCCAGAATCCTTATCAATGACCTAAATAGTCGATTAACACATGCTTTGTATGTTATATGTGTTATATGTGTATTCTTACAATAAAGCAAGCTAAAGAAAGGAAATTAATGTTATTAAGAAAATCATAGGAGATTTTCGTGAAATCATAATTTTGTCAACTCATGAGAGGAAATACATTGGCAGTATGGTGCTGTATTTATTGAAAAAAATTCACCTGTAAGTGGACCCGTGTAGTTCAAACCCATGCTGTTCAAAGGTCAACCACAAAATGAAAACAAGGGTGGAAGAAAAAGCAAACTCTAGAACACAAACCATATGACAAATTGGTAAGAATAGTTCAAATAACTGAAAGCCAGAACTCTCCCGGTGCACCTTAGTGGTTCATGCTGGGGACAAAGAGCCGCAAAGGAATTTGCCCTGGGTGGTGGCACCAGTCCACTCGTTGACAGTGGCACTAGTCATTCTGAAACTGTTTTGTGCATATTATCAGCTGGAACAGGCCAGTAAATGCAATTTAGGGGAACCAGGGTTCCTATTGAGGGAAAAGGGAGATACAGACACGGAATGAGGGGTGCGGAGGAAGAACCCTCCAGGAGTGGATCTGCATTGGAGATACCAGTATAAATTCGTGACTTTTTTCCTTTTTTAATGTGATTTCCTTAATTTTAATGTTATTTCCTTATTTCCTCATATCCTGGTTCTGTATACTGATCTCACACCTAGAAGCAATGACATTTAGATGGCAGTGAACGTTCCTGGCACCCAGATTTGGTTTATAAATTCCATTTCCCAACTAAAAAGAACCAGGGCTCCTTGGACAGTTTATTCCAGGACAGAGGCAAGAAAGTTACAAGATGAGTCTGGGACATTGTGTGTTGCCAGAAACTAAGGAAGGAATTGAAAGACGAATGGGAACCTGTCATAAAGATATAAAAACTAGCATTTAGGGGCTTCCACTACCAAATCTGGGGCCATCTGAACATTGCAAAGAATAACAGCTATATTGATTTTTTTTTTAATCCGTTATTTCCTAGTAATATTCAAAGAGAAAGAGGAACGGGTGTGGGCAAGAAGAGAAGGCTTCTATTTGTAGAAGAATGCTGGTTGATAAATGTAAACAGAATGATGGAACTAGAAAATCACCAATTCCCCTTCCTGATGTATAGTTGGTTCAAGCCAGGGTCATCAGTGGGTGTCAGACCACTGGGTGGAAGGGAATGGGAAATTCGGTCTCACAGTATCTCCCCATGCTGCACCCCACCCGCCATGTTACCTACTAATTGTAAAGAAGAAACTGTGCCTTGACTACGACAGAGCCCATGAGTTCCCCTTAACTAGATGATCAGATTCATTGTTAACAGGAGGCCAGCCGACATGCTCCCTCCAATGGAATGTGGTGGGAAGTATACAACATCCCTTGTATCCCGTTCTTGCCGAAAATGTTTGACCAGAGTTTGAGGCTCAGAAAACACACAAATCACAATGGAGACCAGTTCCTAAGACAGTGAATGGGCCACGACTTTTCCAAAATGAAAACATTGTGTAAGACCAAAAACAAAAAGGTGAGAAGACTGTTCTAGATTAGGGGAGACTCAGGAGACATGAGAAGCCAGTGCAGGCAGGAGCCTTGGATGGATGCTGGGCTTCCGACAAGGAATATACCTGTCAGGATAAGGAAGTAACAGAGGTCCTCTGAATATGGACTGCAGTTTAAGTGATTTTAATGAGTCAATATTAAAACTCTTGGGTTTGAAAAAAAGTAGTATTACAAATATTTCTGACCAGAGGCTCCTGGGTGGCTCAGTTGGTTAAGTGTCCGACTCTTGACTTCGGCTCAGGTCGTGATCTCACAGTTGTGAATCTGAGCCCCGCGTGGGGCTCTACGCAAACAGCATGGAGCCTGCTTGGGATTCTGTCTCCCTCTCCCGTTTGCTCTTTATCTCTCTCTCAAAATAAATAAAAATAAACTTAAAAAAATTTTTATAAAGAAATATTTCTGACCATGTTCTGACTTTGAAAAGTCCACACAAGATATTTTATCTTTGATTTAATTCTTAGCTAACAACATAGAATGAAGTTTTCTAAAGCAGTACTAGTAGAAATGTAATGTGAGCCACATATGTTAGTTTACATTTTCTGGTACCCACTTTAACGAAAGTAAAAAGAAACAGATAAAATTAATTTTAATAAAAATTTTATTTAACCTAGCATATCCAAAATTTTTTCAGCATATAGTCCGTATTAAAAATTACTGATGAGGGGCGCCTGGGTGGCTCGGTCGGTTAAGCGTCCGACTTCGGCTCAGGTCATGATCTCGCGGTCCTTGAGTTCTAGCCCCGCGTCGGGCTCTGTGCTGACCGCTCAGAGCCTGGAGCCTGTTTCCGATTCTGTGTCTCCCTCTCTCTCTGCCCCTCCCCTCTTCATGCTCTGTCTCTCTCTGTCTCAAAAATAAATAAATGTTAAAAAAAAAAAAATTAAAAAAAAAATTACTGATGAGATATTTCACATTTTTGAGTGCTCAGTTTTCAAAATCCAGTATGTATTTTACATTAGAACTTATCTTAATTCAGAGGACAAATTTTCAGCAGAAATACTTAAGCTGTTTTTAGATTCTATAAAATTTACAACTGAAGAAGTGGCCACGAAGCTATTCATCTTCTTCCTAATAGATTTAAAAGTTATCCGATGACCGAATCAAGTATTAGTTTTTAAATTTAAGTTAGTTGAAATTAATTAAGGTTAATTCATTAAAGTTGAAATGAAGTCCCGAAGAACTGTATTCGCTCGAGTGTCCGACCCAGCAGGCTGTGTAAGTTAGCTGCCGCACAGCTGCGTAGACACCGGGCCCTGGGGCTTCTGCTTCTTTAGGCTAGAACGTGCTGAACAACAGGCAAATCTCTGTTGTGTGCTAAGTAAGCCAGCTGTTGCCCGTAGGGGATGCTAGGGCCCGTGGTCTAGGAAGATGATCCTTCTGTTCAAGGGCTGCTCTTACAAGTGAGACCTGAAAATGCCTTTGATCCGAGGTGGCTTTTAGTGACAGGCTCAAGGTTGATGGGCCATGTTGTCTAATAGTCTCAGAAGAGCAAAGATGGCAAATGGTATCTAGATGACACAGGTAAGTACTGTTTTTAGTATTTCAAAATAATGAGGTTTCTTAATGTCGGTTGAGTTTTGTTACATTGAATCTTTTATTCACTTAAGATCAGTGTTTTCATACCATACAAGGACAGTTCCATTTTAAAAGGGGGAAAAAGAGAGATTAATCATTTGAATGAAGAGAATCTCCCGACTCCTAGCCTGCTTGTCTTTAGGCAGTGATTACACTGAGTACCCTCTCTCAGCTGCCACCACGTTTCTACTTTGTTCTCTGTTGACTTCTCTGTAAACTGCTGTAGCTGAAGCTTCGTAGCAGAACTACAAAATTTTATTGAAAGAAATTTTATTATTTTATTTATTGTTATTTATTTTTAATTTTAATTTTTTTTTTTTTTTTTTTTTTTTTTTTGTCTAGAGCCTGTGTGGTGCCCCTATCTCCTTATTCCCAGGGCCTCTCTTGCCTTGAAAGCTTTCTTATTACACCAGCCGTGGAACGGACAGTATTCTCTGGACATTTCTCATGTGTAAGTTTTTACCACGTGCTGTTTTCCTTTCTTAATTTCCTTGGGGTTGAAGGGCACCCTGAAAATCAGTACAGCGGGAGCCTGTAAAGACAAGCTGAGGCAGACACATTGGAACAGTCCCTGATGTGCCTCTCGTCCCCGCCCTCCGGGGGCGTGGGGGGTGCTGGCTACACGAGCAGCTCTCTGGTTGTGGTCCAAATGTGGAGTGTGGGATGTATGAGGAGTGTGAAGATGGCCAATTAGGCCAAGAGGAATTTGAAGCCAGGCTTCAAATCCACTCTAAAAGCAGCAAGAATGGGCTTACTGCAGAGGTATTGTATGTTTTATGAATGTCCCCGCCTGCCTCACTCCAAAAACATACGGTAACTAGTAGTATGGTTATTAGTTAAATCTGCGAGTGTTATTGGACTTCTGCCATGTCGAGTGCACAGGTAGGCAGGGGTTAGGGGAATAAAAAAAAAAAGAACATAATGTGATGGGTATCTATTCTCCAAGAAGTATCTCCTTGGAGAAATGAATGTCCATTTTGCAGAGCAGAAGGAACAAATTCCTTTAGTCATTGCTAGGTTCCTTATTAACATGAATCTAAAATGACTGTTTTTAGAGCCAACTGATAAATTTTCTGGTTTCTTGAAAGCCAATGAGACTTTCTTTACTCATTTTCGTTTGTTTGTTTGTTCTGTTTTAACTAAAACTAAAAGCAGTCACGAAAGGTGGCTGATAGGTTCTTGAGTAGTTGCTGTTTGGTCTGAAACCAGCTTTTTAAACCAGCTACTGCAAAGGGTATTTATTGGCACACCTTTTTTTCTGGTGAAGAAATACATGGTTGTATTACATGTGTAACTGCATGAGCTGACTCACAATCTTTTCTGTACAGTGATTATCCAGAAAATGAAGAAATAAAGAATCTCCTTCAAGAACAGCTGAATTCATTGTCAAAGTAAGCACTCCGGCTACGTTTTATGAAAAGATAAGACTAGGAGAAGGAAAATATTATAATTTCGGCTTTTTGAAGTTAAAGTAAGTTGTGTTTAGAAAATAGTAGCCCCAAGGCGAGACCGTTCTGTTCACAGAGGTTTATCTCCCTTGAGGATCTTTGTTTTGCAGAAACATAGTCAGTAGTTACAGGGACAACATCTACCTTCGCCAAGTCTATAAGTATCAGGTTGCTGTGGTCTCAGGTCAGGGCAGGGTGGAGGCTGCGGCTTGAGCACCTCTGTGGCTCCGCCCACCTCCACCTGCAGTGCCCTGCGAAGCCTCGTGCTAGAGGCCACGCACAGGGTGGTTCTTGTGTGGCAGCTGCCTTTTCTAAAATAAGTTCTCTGTGTCCAGTGCTGCGCGTGTACAACTCTGAGAAACTAATGTGCTCCCTGGAGGGAGGGCATTTAGAAGTACCCTCTAATTGGCATTGGGAATAACATTGCAAAGGAAGTGGAACGGTATGGGTCCGCCAGGAGTTCTTGGTAAAACATGATACATTTTTGCAATCTTAGAATCTATCACATGTAATAAATTTACCATGTTTTATTGACGCCAGATTCAAAGTAATTACTGTTTTCTGCATCCAAAAGTTAACATTTGTGTTTCAGTGGAAAAGATTAGATTTAAAGAACCTCTTTTCCTCCCCTGATTTATGAATATTCTATGTATGGCTATTTTAGAAAAACCAACTTACAAAAACCTGGCTTTTTTTCCTTATGTATTTTTTGGGAACAGTTTCTGAATGTATCTTTCCTAAAGTGTATACTGTTTCTGATGATTAGCAAACCATTTTATCAACAGTGACCTCGTTCCTATTGTTAGACATCTGTTCTTGTTTTCAAAACCATGAGTTGACCTGTTGCCAGGGTGTAAGCCAGAGTCAGAGATCACGCCCTTGTGGTTGACAGGTTCTAGTTCTCTAAGCCCAGACACGCTCTGTGCCTTCTAAAGCATCTGTAACTTCAGTGTCCTGGCAAAGCAACTTCCTTCTAGGCATACTACCTAGTTCAAAAAGAACAAATAATTTAAGGAATAACAAAACTTTAAGTAGATTAACAGTACTGAGTGTATTTCCCCTTTCAAGAGTATAGCGATTTATCTCCTTTATTGTTTGATTCAAAAATTTTACCTTGCCTTTGTCTGGATTTTTGTTTGCAGTGACATAAAGAAACTCTTGCTCGATCCGGAATTCACTCTATTGCAGAGATGCCTGCTTGTTTCAAGGTAACACTGAAACGCTCTGTGTAAGAGACAAGAGTATTTCAGATTAACTCATTTCTCTTATTAAGGGTTTTTATTTCAGACCAAACCTTTTCAGACTATAAAACGGCATATCAGTTCATCCTTTAGATTTGATTTACAATTACCTTTGAAACAAGTAATACAAATAGGAAAAACAATTACATTTTTAACATGAGATCTAGGCCTTCTCTACTGAAAAGATTGCCTCCTATGGACAGCTTTTTAAAATACATGTTTTAGGGGCGCCTGGGTGGCTCGCTCGGTTAAGCGTCCGGCTTTGGCTCAGGTCATGATCTTGTGGTTCACGAGTTCGAGCGCCGTGTCTGAGCTGTCAGCACAGAGCCTGGAGCCTGCTTTCAGATTCTGTGTCTCCCTCTCTCTCTGCCCCTCCCCTGCTCGCGTGCTGTCTCTCTTTCTCAAAAATAAATAAAAAACATGAAAAAAATTTTAAAAAATACATGTTTTAAAGTATCAGGCACAAAGGGTATGTCCTCAAATACGCTGATAAATTGTATTTAGAAGCAGTAACCTGTAACTTCCTTACTGTACCAGAGTTGTCACTTGCACAAAAATACCCTTCCGTCCATTCCCCAGAGAATAAATTGCAACTATTTCCATACCTTATTTAGCCAGTTTTCCCAGAGGAATTTCTTTAATTTCTTTAATGTGAAGCTCTGGTCCAGATTAAAACGTGTGCTAATGGCAAACCGGGTGAACCATTGCCCAGGCTTCGGAACCATGGCGCCGATCTTCCCGCGGCACAGCGGGAGGTTGGGGCACGGAGGGGCCGTGTGTGCAGGCACCTGCGTTGTGGGAGGCCCAGTGACAGGGCTGGACACGGCGCCGCTCCCTCTTTCTCCCCGCCCGGCCCAGGCTGGTGTCCCAGATGGTTTTCCACGTGACGGCGCCAGGCTCCTGGCTCGTCAGGCTACTGGGGGAGCCCCTGGCCACACCCACGTCTGCCGTGTGGGCTCAGCGCGGCTTCGGTGTCCCCCTTCTCAGGCTGTACGGCGACGAGTCGGAGCTGCACTTCTGGACCGTCGCCGCACACTACCTGCACAGCTCGTCCCCGCGCAGCCCAGCCGTTGGAGAGGCCTCCCCTCGGGACAAAGTGAACAACCCGCTGGATATATGTTATGACATACTCTGTGAAAATGCCTATTTCCAGGTATTCTGTTTCGTGTGTTAAACTCTGTGACGCTCTCATCTTGATCGCTTATGTCTTTGCGAGTATCTTGAACTCGAGAAACGTGCCAGCTAAGTTGAAATCGTGTAACAGAAATGTGTCCGTTGGCACCCCTGCCTAAAAAAGGCCTGACTCCGGCCTGGAAAAGCTCATAAATGCTTACAGAGTCTTTAAATACACATTAGAATTTTATAATTAAGCCTTTGTTTTCTTAAAATTGTTCACTTAGAAGACTCTTTTTAATTTCTCTCATTTTATTTTCTATAAATAACAAATATTTCTTTCGCTTGGCTTGAATTTGCCGTGTTGTGTATAAAAAGGTGGTTTCATGATGTTTTCACTGCAGTAGAGTACTTTGGTACTCAGTACTTCAGTACTCAGTACTTCAGAGGGCTTTCACCTAGCTCCACCCGACGCCCGGTTTCTGTAAATGGGCAAACTTGCATACAAATGAGAATTCATGTCAACAATTTTCCTAATCAAATTCTTATTAAATGGTTGGATTTCTATGAAGTTGATTATCTAATAACGTCAGAAGTCAAAATAGGGTTTATAAAATGATTTTTTTTTAAGTACAGTAAAATTTAATTCAAGTCTTATAATCCAGGCTCAATTTTCTTTCTTTTTTTTTTTCTACTCTAGAAATTTCAGCTGGAAAGGGTTAATCTCCAGGAAGTAAAGCGGTCAACTTATGATCATACAAGGAAATGTACAGACCAGCTACTTCTCTTGGGTCAGGTACGTCAACTTTTATAACTCGTTCGTGTTTCAAGGAGCTGCTCTTTGATTAGTATTTCAGAGTATTACGTTAGATCACACGCACACACACAAATGGGTAGATAGATCAGAGTATTTCTCTGAAAGTATACGTGTAAATTTAGGCTGTCTTTCAAAATAAGACCAACAAAACCTGTGAGAAAGCAAAAATCTGTAGTTGACCAGCTTGGAATGTTGACTTCTATAAATGTCCGATGAGACCTAACTGTTTGGGTGTGGTCTGGTTTTGTGTCTCAGAATTGACAGATGCAAAGCTAAAGTAAGCAGTTTCTTGAGCGTTTGCATAAGCCAGACTGTGGTTTTGCCTTTATTTCAAAGAAGCAGTGGGAGACTTTGTTGTTTTTGTGCATAAACACAGCATTGACCAGCCAGTTTTGAAAATAAAAGTCTTCTTTAAGCTGTAAACTTTAGTGTTCCAGATTATAAATTCGGTAAGATGATGTTGGAAGAAAACAGCCTCATAGTTACAAGAACGGTTTCTCTCATTAGACAGACAGAGCTGTGCAGTTGCTATTGGAGACAAGTGCGGATAACCAGCACTATTACTGTGACTCACTGAAAGCCTGTTTGGTCACAACTGTCACCTCGTCAGGCCCCTCCCAGAGCACCATTAAGCTGGTGGCGACCAACATGATTGCCAACGGCAAGTTGGCAGGTAAGGCACACCGTGGGGGTGTGGTGGTCAGTTCCCGAAAATCCAGCCTGTTCCCAGCAGAGCATTGGATTCTGAAGGCAGTTCTTGCTTTTTGATATATGCTGGAGAAAAATAGGCAGTGATTGCTAGCTCTTTATACGATGACCGTGTCTCATAATCATCTGAACCGGAACACGTCTCAGGTGGGAAAGGGGCACCGCTAACACTTCCCGGGACAGCGGTCCGGCCGCCACAGGGGAGGCGAGGGCGGGAGCCCCGCGCTCTCCCCGTTTGCTTCCTGCACTGTGTTGGCACTGGCCGCCCCCCCCCCCCCATCCTCGCGTGGTAACGTTGTAAAACTCCCCGCTAGCATTTTGCATTGAAATGTGAGTGAAGAACGTCTGCAGTGGTATAAAATGCGTGAGACCAGATGAGGTCCAGTGGTGGCTTGTCGGGGACGGGCCGCCGGCTCACCGGGGCGGCTGCCGTTCTGTCTTCCAGAGGGCGTGCAGCTGCTCTGCCTGATCGACAAGGCCGCGGACGCCTGCCGCTACCTGCAGACATACGGCGAGTGGAACCGGGCCGCCTGGCTTGCAAAAGTAGGTCACCCCAGGAGGTGCATTGAGTGTTTGGGATAGAAAGTTCGGCCTTGTCATTTAGAAGCGGTTTTTGGCTGCAGAGCTGCTGTGCGAATGTTTTCTTGCAACTCCCGTGCTCCTATTTAGGAGTATGAATTCCGTGGCTTCTTAATGAAAAATGGATCGCTGTGGTAGCAGTTAAGCGAAAGCAGCTGGCCCCTTTCCCCGCCGGGGTGCGAGCCCAGCCCCCGGCCCCGGGGCCTTGCCGGGCCCTCTGCTCCTCAGGCTGGGCTTCCCACCGCTGTCGATGGCGAGCGGCAGCGTCAGGGCAGCGTGCTGGCAGAGCCGGGCCTCGAGTTTGCTTCCTAGGAACAGATCCCCTTTTGATCACGTGACAGTTTTCTCTACGTAGCGCAGGATGTCTTTGTTTTTCACGTGGGCCTCTTTCTCAGGTCCGTTTAAATTCCGAAGAGTGTGCCGATGTTTTAAAGAGGTGGGTGGACCACCTTTGCTCTCCACAAGTCAACCAGAAGTCAAAGGCCCTCCTGGTCCTCCTCTCCCTGGGCTGCTTCTACAGCGTGGCCGAGACCCTTCACAGGTACACCCAGAGTGCTTTGTGGCAAGTCGGGGTGACCGATTGCTTCGTGCTCTTTTGAGGCTCTGCGGTGTGGGTGGAGCACTCGCCGTGCGGGGTGAAAGGAGAAGCTTACGGGTTAGGTTTATGAACCCCTGCAGGAATGGAACAGTCCATGCTTACCCGTCTTCACTGGGCCTGGGAGCTCTGGGCTCCCGCCAGTATAGTAGCCAGACCTAACAGGTACCATGTAGTTAAAAACAATATAAAAGGGGCGCCTGGGTGGCTCAGTCCGTTAAGCGTCCAACTCCTGATTTCAGCTCAGGTCATGATCTCACGATTCGTGGGTTCGAGTCCCAAGTCGGGCTTTGTGCTGACAGAGCGGAGCCTGCTTGGGATTCAGTCTCTCCTTTCTCTCTGCCGCCACCCACTCATGCATGCAGGCGCTTTCTCTCTCAAAATAAATAAATAAACCGAAAAAAAAAAAAGTAGAACAACATAAAAGAAGTCTTCAGAGAATTCAGCTTTGAATAGTGTAACTAAAATGAAGGGCAGAGAGCAGCAGGAAGGGTGTCAGCGTTGTGGGTGGGAGATGTCCCAAAATAATATCCGAAAATAATATGTATCCCTTCCAGGACATTTAAAATTAAGGGAGGCTGAGGCAAATATGGCCAAAAATTCCTTGTTAAATCTGGTCAGTGGATACGCGGATGCTTGTCTTATCTCTGTAGATTCGTGTGTATTTCAACTATTTCACAGTTTTTGTAAACGTTAATTAAAAAGAGCCTGGGGGTGGGGACACGAGTATTGTCCCCTGCTTTCCTCTATGAGCCAGAGATTGGAAGGTGCTAGTATAACCTACTGGCACTTAGGTTTCCAGGGAGAACAGGCACAACAAGTCTTTGTACGGAAATACACCCTTGGGTGGGTCTGCCCCCAACTGCCCTAAATCCCAAAGCTTGAACTCACTTTGTTCTCTTGAGCAGCATGAGATACTTTGATAGAGCTGCCCTGTTTGTGGAAGCCTGTCTCAAGTATGGTGTGATCCAAGTCACCGAGGACACGGATATCCTTCACTGGGTGGATTATGCTGAGGGGAGGCAAGTGGCTGAGTGGGCTTCTCGAAGGTCCGTACTCAGATCCACCGAAGTCAGGAAGGAGGGAGGATGGGAGGGAAGGGTCAGGAAGAAGGTGGTTGCGTCGCTGGCATCAGCTGTCAGATGGACGGGGAGGCAGGAAGGACTGGAAAGGGACAGGACTCCACATTCTGTGAAGGCTTGTTTGAACTTAAAGGAAATACTTGAGGACAGGTCCAGGAGCCGTGGTGCTACTTTAAAGTAGTGCTGTTGAAAAGAGTGCACTCCATGGAATAAAACGTGTATATTTACCTGGGAATATATATTCTGGAATAGGTAAAAAAGATATTGTTACCCAAGGCGACAGTCTAATGGGAAACCATGATGGCACTTCAGAGATGTGCGTCACGCAGGCAAGTCACGGTGGCCCACGTATTAGCAGGAACTTTTACTTCTGACCTCACACGAGTCACTTGTTTTTCTTTGAAGAGATTGGGCTTGAGCTCGTGTTGGCTGAGCCGTGCTTGCTCTCATCACACCTCCTCTTGAGTTACTACATTGTGGCCTCATTTCTGCCAGATACTTGGTCTTCTGTGTATATATATATGTATATGTTTTTTTTTACAGACAATGAAACTGAACTTGAACTTATTCACTTATCCTATCTCCAGGCACTGGTGAACTTGGCTCTAGTTGGAAGGGGCCATTTGGAATGTCAGAGCGCAATGAAACAGGGCCGTCTGAACGCCCCCCCTCCTCCCGCCCACCCCCTGCCCCAGGTAGCCAGAGCTCCTGCCTCAGGGCGGGCTTTATCATCAGAACCTCTCTCCTAAGCTGGATCTGCCCCCAAACCACCCACCTCTGGGCCTTTCAGATGCCACAGGGTGTACACTTACATCTTACCTTTCTTCTTCTAGTCTTTGGCTGCGTCAGGCTTTGAGGGAGTCTAGGAGGATTTAGTTGGATCTTCCTTAGAAGGAATAGCTTTGTACCCAGACTTCGCCTCCCCCAGGCAGGTGTCTGCACTTGCGCCCTCCTGAGGGCACCCTCGTCCCTTCTGAGCAGCCCCCCATGGAGCTGGTCTTTCTTTCCTGCCCATGGGAGCTTGGTGGAACATAATCACAGCCTTTTCTGCCCTTCTTTTCCTTAACTGTGGTTTACAGAAACTCATCGCTGCTATATATGCAGATTATGCCCGAAGTTTGAAGAACCTCGGTTTCAAACAGGGAGCGGTTCTTTTTGCTTCAAAAGCTGGAGCAGCTGGCAGCGATTTACTGAAGGAGCTGGAATCCCCCAAGCTAGAACGGACTGAAGAGTGACAAGTCCATCTGTGCTGGGGAACCTGACCTCGTAAGCAGGGCGGGGCAGGAGGTTGGTCTGGCCGTGCTCACGGTCACGATCCAGACTGCGGAGGACCCCGTCCCTGCCAGGGTCCCCGGGAGCTGCTCACGTGCACAGCAGCAAATGAGCATGTGTGTTGTTAGGGGCCACTTCCACGTCCCATGTTGATCTCAGAAAAAGATGTGAACGCTTCAGATTTTGAAAGGGTATATAACATTTTATACTTTTGGAGACAGCCTTAAGTATTCCCTGGAAATACTTTTAATTTTTTTAAACTTAAAATTCAAGTGACTGAATTGCTTTTCTCATTGACTAAATGTAAAGATGTCTGGAAAATCTAACAGTGAGAGAAGTTTGTGAGACTTAATTCTCAAATATGTGCTGTGCCTGTGTTTATACACAGTCATTCAAGGGACAGAGCGGAAATATTTAAACAGTAAAGATGACTTTACCAAAGCATTCCTTGTTTCTTACCTTGAGAACATAGAACGGTTGATTCTCTGCTTTAGGCAGTTGCTAAATTTTGTAATTTTAGGCTAATAGGCTCACAGGGAAATTTTAAGCTTTATGTTTTATTCTAGGATGTGGAATCTTGGGTATTTTGAATTTTAACTCCTTCTCTGATGCATGACACTAACCTCCTTTTTGAAGTATCTGTGCTTGAATTTTCTGTCTTTGTGTTTGTCCAATAACTGACATACGTGAGATGTGACAATTATAAATTATTGCTGTCTGTGACTTACAGAAATGATAAATAAAAAAGAGATTGCAGCCAGGCGTTTCCCCGAGCTGCGGTGCACGAGGCCAGGGGCTGTGCTGGGTTCTCGGGCATCAGTCCAGGTGCTTACCCTGCAGAGTCCAGGCTGCGGGCCGAGTCCAGAGAAACTGGAGTAGGAAATCTGGGAGTGTGGTGCAGGGTTGGACCAAGCCCTTGCCCCCTGGGCAGATCTGCTCTGATTTCCGGAGGGAGCAGGGCTCGGCGTGCAGCTCTCGGTGAGGTGAGGAGAGGGGGTGGCATTCCTGTCATCCCTCCTGGATGTCCACATATGGTTTTTAGATAGAATCATGGCCTCTGCCCTCAGAGGTCAACCTGAGCCCCTCCGACAAGGAACTGGAATCCATGGGGAGGACGGGCCTGTCAAAAGGAATGCTTGTTCCGAGACTGGCAGTTTGGCTGAAGGTTCTAGAGGAAATACAGGATCCATCCATTTGTCCTGTAGGCAGGTTACATCTGAATACCTAAAGGCCATGGGCAAACACCACTCTCTGTATATTATTAGTTAAATGATTGCCCCCATATATTGTGTTTATTTGGCCATCAGCTAGCTAAAGGGAAAAAGAATGCTGGCCTTACTAAGCCAAGAGGAAAAATAAGAAATCGTACTCCAGAGTGGGGCATTTTGAAAATTAAATATGCTTTGGATTTGAGGCCAGTGACTAAGTAATGGGGCGCTGCCGGCCTGTGGGGATGGAGGAGAGGACGGCCAGGCACAGCAGCGCAGGGAGAACCCGTTAATCAGGGACGGCCGAGGGCCCGAGGTCTGTCACAGTCCAGCTGGGTAGAATGGCAGTCGTTACTCCTCACAAGACGGAGACCAGGTCTGTCAAGATCCACCTGAAAGTCCCATTCCAGACAGAACCTGGGCTCCCCTTTCCCTGGTGACCCTGTGGGCTGGAAGCTGGCCCTTAGCTACACTCACCTCTGCTGTGCGTTCAGGGTCAAGAGCTGATGAGGAGGAATCACCTTCATCGTCAGCCTGCACTACCGCTTATCTTTTCACGAAGGATCTTCAGGAGCATGGTGTTACTGGGGCCTTACGAGGGAGGCTTCCCAGGATGAAACCCGCAGCCGGAATTGGGACGAGAGCGACAGTGGCTTCGGGGCTGCAGGCGCCTCCCTTTCCCGGGCCCACAGGAGCACTGTCTGGGCCTTGGCCCTCCCCTCGGCCGCCAGGCCGGCGGAGGCGGGAGGAAGGCCCCTGGGTGACCCCTTCCTCCCGGCTGGCCCCTGCAGGGCCCTTGCCTGCCGCTCACCCTTCCCTTCTTCCTGCTCCGTGGCTGATGTTCTGCCGACCGTGGCATGCTGTAGGCCTCCCCGCAGCCTTGCTGCAGGTACGTCCATTGCTTTGCAAGTGGTAGCAGGACATTTCGCTCTTCTGAAATCGACACCAGAGTGGCGTCTGTACGAGCCTCCCGTCCCTCACTGCCGTTCCTGGTCAGAAATCCACAGAATAGACGCTGGTATGAAACCAGTTCCCCTCCCGGCTGGTTACTGCCCGGAAACGCCACCTCTCGTGAGGACAGTGTCCTGTTTCGGGGACTCCTGGGCTCTGTGGTCATCCATGATAGCTCGTTCTTCTCAGTGGCGGTACGTGACCCACGTCAGGCTGAGGCGCGAACTTGTCACCGTGCAGCAGAAGGGGTCCTGCAGGGCAGAGGCACGGCCAGGAGAGGCCTCCAGCCAGCAGGGCTCTGGGTCACATTCTTGTAACTGATTTGATGGACTCCAGACGGTTTGTGAGTGAAAGAACTCTCCAGTAAAATGAAACGGCACTTGAGATTGAGGACCCTTGAAGGTGTTACTGTTTGTTTCTTTTAATGTTTACTTTTGAGAGAGAGACAGAGACAGAACGTGAGCAGAGGAGAGGCAGAGAGAGAGGGGGGAGACACAGAATCCGAACAAAGCAGGCTCCAGGCTCTGACCTGTCAACACGGAGCCTGACGCGGGGCTCAAACTCACGAGCCGTGAGATCATGACCTGAGCTGAAGTCGGCCACTTAACCGACTGAGCCACCCGGACGCCCCGAGGTGTTGCTGTTTTAAAAGAAGGGGAGCGAAGAAGCTGAGTCTTGGGAACGTGCTTCTGGGAGCTGCTGGCAGCTAAGTAGCCAGGCAGGTCTGGAGGACACGTTGGGGAGCAGATTGTCCGCTGTCTTTCCTGTCCTTAGAGGGTCCTTCGGTTTGCTTGCTTTTCATCCATGCAGGACCCACTGAAAATAACCCCATGAAAGCCTCACTTCTGTCTCACTCAGGATTTCCAGTGGTTCTGAAGCTCTCACAGGAGTCCCTTCGGGCACTTTGAAGCATTTACCTTCAGCATTTGGCTCTCTCGCCTGAAAAGGCCAAATAAACACCACCGCAGCCCCCTTCTTTTTTTTAAGGGATATTGAGAAATAAAGACCTAGTCAGACAGGTAAGATAACGGTTCTAAATGTCAGGGAAGGAAAGACATTCTGCATTTTTCAGGTAATTTGGGTTGATTTTTAGCTTTCCCGGCTTCCATATTTATATTTAGCACAGCCAAGTGCAGTTAGGGAAGAGGGCTCTTCAAAACCCTGTGATGTACTGCTTCAGAAAGACGGGCTTCAACTGATAGTGGAGAATTAAGATCGGACAAAAAGACCTTCCTCAGTCACTACCTTCAAAATGTAGCTCAGGTCAGTTTTCTCTTTGCAGTTAACGGTATTCTTAACCCTGCAGGAAAGTGGGCTGATGGTGGAGGCTGGGGGAGGAGGCAGGGTCATCCGGAAGGGGCCTCTCCCTGGAACTGTTCCTCTAGGTTAGGGGTCTGCAGACCAGCCTGCTCACTGCCTGCTTTGTAAATAAAGTTTTATCGGAACACAGTCCTGCCCATCTGTTGTCTGTGGCTGTTTTCATTCAGTGGAGTTGAGTAGATGCTACAGAGACCATATGGCCTGAAAAGCCTAAAATATTTAAATATCTGGCACTTCATGGGCAAAAGTTTGCCCATGCCTACTCAAGGACCCAAGTGCTTCCTTGTGATGAAATTTCAGGTGTCCCACTGCCTTGTTGGGCACGGATCAGTATGAAGCCCTTTGCGATTTTTCTGTGACCGGGTGCACGAGAACCAACCTCTTTACAGAAAGCTGTTTGGGCTCCCTCCCATCTGGCTCCTCTACGGGCCCAGATCTCCATGGTGGCGGATCTGGGAAACTACATACGACATGTACCACCTGGGGTGACCTTAGTTTTACTCCTGACAATTCTGAGACTAAAGGAATCTGTAGATATAAAAGTTTAAATCCAAGAGCCGTTTCCTATCAGCATTTTATTTTTTTTATTTTTATTTTTTTTTTTTAATGTCTATTTATTTTTGAGACAGAGACAGAGCATGAATGGGGGAGGGTCAGAGAGAAGGAGACACAGAATCTGAAACAGGCTCCAGGCTCCGAGCTATCAGCACAGAGCCCAATGCAGGGCTGGAACTCACGGACGGCGAGATCATGACCTGAGCCGAAGTAGGCCGCTTAACTGACTGAGCCACCCAGGCGCCCTGACCTATCAGCATTTCAAAGCAAATCGCAGTTTTACTCCAGATACCTCCCAACGTGTCCTTCCCTAGGAAGACCCTCACTTCACTATAGTCTTTTGACGTTCACCATCATTTTTTAGCCAGAATACTTGAGGCAGGGTAGGAGATGAAAAATACTTCTGTCCTAAGCCAGTGGTAGGTACTGCTGTTGCTGATGTGAATTCATAGGGTGCACACATTTATGAAGATCGTCCTGGGGAGAGAGTCCTGGGTCAGGGGAGTCGCAGTGACTGATGGCTAGGGCTTGCCATCCACGTGGATGAACCGGGAAGTGGGACAGTAACCAGAGTGGAAAATGGACGAGTCTGCAATATAATCAAGTGGAAAGCTCAGGAGGGAATCGGCAAATCGGAATTTGCACAGACACGTTATGGAAGGGAGGGAGGCCCAAGAAATGAGATTTCTCAGGCTGATTTGTGGGGAATGACGGAGAGTTTTCTTGGTAACTACCTGTCCAACAACAACATTCAGTTCTACAGACCGTTTGCTTCCTAGCGGTCTTCCAGCGTGCATGTCAGTGGGGAATTTAATCGAACAACAGGCCCTTTCTCGTCTTAAGTGGCCGGTCTTTGCCAAGAGCAGGCCAAGGACAATGGACTGGGTCCTGTCAAGCAGCTAGGAAGCCGTCCCAGAGGGTAATGTTCTAGCAAGACTCCGAAGTAGGTTAGTTCAGGTGATGGTAAGAATCTAAGTTTGTGCTTTGAGAAATGCCGACACGTTTCAGAGGGCCTGCTGGAGCCACACTCCGGCCGGCAGAGGAACTCTGCCGAACCTCTTTACCTCTGAACCCGCTCGGTGATCGTGCCCAGCACCTGAATGTGGGGGCAAAGGGGGCAGTGGAGCTTGGGACAGCGTGTTCTGCCGGGTAGCTGCCTGAGCTCGCTGAGGATGGATGGCGTGGCTCGCTCTCCCTCACCGTCCAGAGCCCCGCTGCCTGGGCGGGAGCTGGGATTCAGACGGAAAGAAGGAAGGCTGGATTCCCGACTTCGCTCTGCCTTTACCCGCTCTGGCGTTGTGGAAAACTCGTGGGAAGAACTTCGTGTGGCGCCCGCTGGGTTGCCTTCTGTCTCTTGAGGCATCTCTAGAAACCTCTGCCAGCTTCTAGCAGTTGTGAAAATCCACACGCAACAGGTCTGCCTGAGACTCCAAAGCCTCTTCCTACGTCCCCATCCTCTGTTGCTGGCCCTGCCCTGTCCCTCCCCGTGGGAACCGCCACCCTCTGAGTACTGGCACAGCCACCACCGGATACTTCTGGAAAACTAGGTAGGCTGGGCTGGAGGGGGCAGAGAGGTGAAGGGCAGCACTGGGCAGCAGGGCAAGTTCACCCTCACCGGGGAGGGGCTGGACAGAATCCACGGGGAGTGACCATGAAAGGGCACGATGCCGCAACGGAAGACAGAGCAGGGGAGGTGCGCTGCGGGTGCAGAGGGCCCAGGGGTGACGGGGAGCAGGCCGACTCCCTGGAAGCTCCCATGAGGTGGTATCAGCACGGCCCTGAACGGTGGGCAGAATTAGGACCAGCAAGCACGAGCCGGGAGTGCCCAGGCACATAGAACAGCACAGGAAAAGGTGTGGTCGTGAAAATGGCCCTGGAACCAGCACAAGCGGCTGGTTCCATTTTTCAGGAGTGCTGGAATGGGTCCCCCAGGCTGGGTGGGCAGAGTCGGGGCCCAGGGAGCACTGCGGGCATCACTAGCCAGGGACAGAGGGAAAGACGGGCCAGGAGGAAGGGGCAGGACCTCCTGAACCTGCTGGGGTCCTCAGACCGTGGTAGTGGGACCCAGCCAACTGCATGTGAGAAAGAAGTTCAGGTGTGGAGGCGGGAGGCTCAGCAGCCTTGCCAGCTCCCTGCTTCACCGGTAGCCCTGCTTTCTGTTCACAAAGCAGCTAGTGACCCTCTGGACACGTATTCTCAGCATATGCGGCCCTGGCCACATCTCTCCAGGGGCTTCCGCTACCCTTGGGGTGAAATCCAAAGTCCTCACCAGGGCCTGACTCTAAAAGGCGCTGCCTGATCTAGCCCCTGGCTTCCTACCTCTCTGTCCACATCTCTGACCTTGACCGTGCCAATCGGGAATCATGGCCCCGCCTCATCAATTTTGTGCCTTTGTGGTTGCTGTGCCCTTGGCCCAGAGCTGTCTTCCCCAGGCATTTGCATGGCTCTCTGTCTCCTCCTTCCTCTCTCTACTCAAATCACCTCATCATGAGAAAGGCCGACCCTGAGCCAGGTCCTGTAACTAGCACCCCATCTCTCTCTATTCCCTGACGTGCTTCATTTATCTCCAGAAACCCCAGCGTTGTGTGCGTTTGACCCGGCTTGCTCACTGGATCGCAGGCTGAATGAGGGCAAGGCTGGGTTACTCTTGTTCTTTCCTGAGTCCTCAATTCCCAGAAGAGGGTCTAGCACACAGAGAACCATCGATAAATAAATGTTGAATGAATGGATGCATAGTACAGGGAGCCTGGCAGGGAGGTAGAGGAAAAGGAGGTGCTCCTTCGTCCCAGCAGGAGCTGACAGCGCGTGTCTTCTCCTTCCTGTCTAAGGTGCTCTTTGGGTGCCTGCCCTGTGTCCCCTACTCAGGATCCTGTGCTTAGTGGCACCGCATGCCGGGGTCGTAGGGCCTCAGACCAGGAGGGGGCCATGTGAGGTCCATGATCTGTCTCCGCCCATCTGAGTGGGAGCCCTGCCCCCCTTCCTGGGCACGAGGCACTCAGGACCAGGACTGGCCTGCCCTGTCCTGCTCCAGATGAAACCAGGCAGAGGAGCAGGGCCCAGGAGTGGGGGACTGCCACCCCTTGTCGGGATTCTGCCCCTTCTCCAAGCGCTCACTCCGACACTCTTTCTCAGGTGAGTGAGCCTTTAATGAGCATGACAGTATGCTGGGGCCCCACATCCGTCATCCCAGAGAGGACAGATGCAGAGGCTTCCTGGCCCAAGTGCCCTGCGAGCCCGCAAGGGGGACAGGAAGTTCCGAACGCCTGAGGGGATGAGCCCAGGAGCTGCTCTTACATCACGGCAGCAACAGGGAGTTGATCTGGAGGGCTCATTTCCAGCAGTCCCTGACTCGGGGCAGGGCCAAGCCATGGGCTGCTGACAGATGTCACTCCATATCACTCTCAGGTGCTGCTGGGCACCGCAGGCCCACTCACCCTGCCTTTGTCTAGTGACCGCAGGCCCACGTCACCCCGCCTGTGACGTCATCCAGCTGCCCTGGGAGAAGACACATGAAACAGAGATTTTTCTCAGAAATGCCACAGCCTGTGCAATCGGCCCTGACCCCATGACCTCACGAATCTAAAATTAGGAAATCCACTGTATGCTCCATGTGACTGGCTTTTTGGGAAAAGCCAGAGAGGGGACGGCATTGAAGTCCAAGCTGGTGCCAGGCAGAGACAGCCCATGTGATGGGGGGACAGACACACACTAGTCTAGGGGGCAGCCCCCTAGACTCTGCAGAATGTTCGAGAAGGGTTACCGGCAGGTGTGGAGTAATCACATTCCGGAACTTTCCATGTTTCCCGGCACATGCAGCAGGGCTCCTTTTTCTCATCACATTTCATGTCCTTTAGCAAATGCACATGGTGTTTTAATTAAATGCAATTCCCTGAAAACTGACTAACTGGAGTGTTTAGTCTGACGACATCCTCTGGTCAATGAATACAAAACAGAAGCGCTTTCGAGAAAGGAAAATGATGTGTCATTGTTTTGTATTTTCTGAAATCTGTAGGTACCAAGAGGCCACCTCTGTCCTGAAAAGCCAATATTTCAGTTTCTACGGGAATGGGGGGACAGCCTGAACTCTCACCCGCCACCTGGGTCTGCCCTGCCCCCTCTCGGCAGCACCCGCCCTACTCGCCCCCAAGCCCACCCCAGCTCTGAATCCCAGCTCTGCCGTTAGCCAGTCGTGTGACCCCTAAACATGTTAATCTA
Source organism: Herpailurus yagouaroundi (assembly GCF_014898765.1). NCBI lineage: Eukaryota > Metazoa > Chordata > Mammalia > Carnivora > Felidae > Herpailurus > Herpailurus yagouaroundi. Next base: position 57,367,959 of record NW_024412404.1, read on the forward strand.
GCCTTCCTGTGCCTCAGTTTCGTCATCAGCGCAGTGAGCACCGTGACAGCACTTCCCTTGTTGGCACAGAGCTCGGCACGGCGAATGTTGGGTCTCGTTATTGGGTCACATGGGTCGGGGATGGTAAATGTCTGGGCAGCCCTGATGGGTCTGCTTTGGAGAATGAGCGCCTTCCCAGGAGCCCCTGCCTCTCAGCTTCCGGAAGCCAAGTTCCCACCTGCACGCGTGAGCCGAGCCATGCTCCGTCTGAGTCTACGGCTTCACGGTAGACAGTCTCGTCCCATTTCACCGAAGGGCAAACTATGAATCAGAGATGTTGAGGACAACTGGGGTGGCCCTCTGTCTTGGACTGTTCCCCAGTGGGGAATTTTCTGAGACACTGGATTTTGGATGCTAAAGCCAGCATGGTGCAGAATGGGACAGTTTGGTGACCCGACTAGTGAGTGACAGAGCTGGGATGTAAGACACAGGCCTATCTGCTGCCTCAGGCTGCACTGCGTGCACTGGGCCAGCCGAGTGAATGAGGGGATCTTAGAGGGTTCCATCCACAGCTGGGCTGGAATCCTGTACGCTCTCCTCATCTGGGGTCAGGCTGGGTTCAGTTAGCAAACCTGGCAGAGACAGTGCGAGCCAGGGAGGGGCAGAGAGAGAGAGGGAGGGAGAGAGAATCCCAAGCAGTCCCCACACCGTTAGCACAGAGCCCCACACGGGACTTGATCACATGATCTGTAAGATACGACCTGAGCTGAAACCAAGAGTCAGACGCTTAACCGAGCCCCCCAGGCGCCCCTGTGCTAACTCGATTGTAATACAGTGGTTGGGATGGAGGGAAATGGAGGGGCCACGTTTGGGAGGTGAGCAGCCCGTGGCTCTTTGCAAAGTAGTTGCCATGCCTGGAGCCTGGGCAGCCGGCCCCTGGACTCCCGGACCTTCAGACTGTGATTGAACCCAATGGATCCCAGCAGAGAGAGAGCCTGCGGCCATCCTCCCACGCCCGAGCCACACACCAGCCTGCTGGTGGGACCGCCAGCCCTCCTGCAGAGGCTCAATGGTGTCTCCCAAAATTCATGCCTACCTGGAACCTCAGAATGTATCCTTTTTTGGGAACAGGGTCTTTGTAGTCCTTGGTGATTAGATCATCACTCCATGACTGGTGTCTCTGGGAGGGGAGGGGAGGGGAGGGGAGGAGAGGACACAGAAACACAGAGACAGAGACGATGGCCCTGGGAAGAGACTGGACAGACGCAGCTGCCAGTGGAGGGACACCAAGGAGTGCCGGAAGCCACCAGAAGCCAGGGAGCCTCCAGAACTGTGAGAAAACACAATTCTGCTTTCAGCCACCAAGCGTGTGGTGACTTGTTACAGTGGCCCTAGGACATGACTACACTGCCTTCGACCAAGACCGAGGACCCAGAATTCCTCAGGGACTTCACGTCACAGGGCCGGCACACCCTCCTCCCTAGAAAAGTAGGAATTCTGACTCGAGTCTCCTGGCGGAGGGCCTAAAGCTTGCGTGTTTCTCTCGGCGTCTGCTTTCTAAAAAGAAAAGCAATGGCTTTCAGTTGCACCCCTGGACCTAGAAATTTTGTTTTCAGCCAGATCTGCACGGCCAGGCCCTCTGCCTTCTGCGTCCGCCCCCTTGTTTGCAGCAGCTCCCGCCACATGTTGCTGGCTTTTTCTGCTGCCCGCTGCTGATCACAAGGATATGGGCACCAGCGATTCCAAAACCCACAGCCCAGGAAAGTCTGCTTGGCAGTCAAAGCCATCCAGACCCGCGATTATGGCTTGGGGAAGATTCCAGAGGTAGGAATCTCTGTGGTTTTAGCTTTCCAGGCTTCTGGAGTCAAGATTTTTTTTTTTTTTTTTTTTGGTCAATGTATCCCAGTCTGTGTTTTTTTGGAACTGTAATGTCCTGCAAAATATTAATAAACATTTTTAAAAGCATCAGAATGAAGTAAGTTTGGGAAATGCCAAAATGAATATGGTTAAATAAGTTCTTTTTATTGCAGACCTTCTCAGGATCTTCAATATGCCAGCTACAAGTTGTGCTCGTCTAGGCAAAGGATCTGAACTTTGGGATTCCGAATCCTATTTGATCACAGGTTCTTTCCGTGTTCTGCCTGCTGCTAGCTGATTGTGCTCTCCTGCATTTCAGCAGTGAGGACATCCCTCCCTTCCTTCTTTCCTGCCAGGGCTTTCTCTTCCAATTTAAAAAAAAAAACAAAAAAAAAAACACTCTGCCCCTCTTGTCTTCCCCTTAAATCAGTGTTCTATGCTGATTTCCAGCCCAGAACCCTTCACCGGGTCTCTCTCCACAGACTGGTCACTTTCAGATGACATGAAAGGTCCTCCCTAACCCAGGGCCAGGCCACCTCTCCTCTCCAGGGCAGGACCACTCGGCACCTGCCACCTGCACCCGATGACACATTCAACCAGCCTGACGTACTGGTGGCTTCTGACCGTGCAATGCCATCATGGTGTTGCTCTTGCTGTCTCACACGCCTTTCCTGCCTCGCCCGTCTACCTGTCCTGACAGCCAAGGAGGGCCCCCTGCCCCATCTCACACCTCTGAGCTCACCACAAGGCCTGCCACTCTCCCCCGTAACACCCCATTCCTCAGTCTGTCTCCTCCACTGGGCCGTAGGCCCTGGGAAGGCGGGACGGGTCTCCCCCACTCCAGCATCTCCGGCATTTTCTTCAGCGCCAGGCATGTCCAGGTTTCCATACGCCTGCTTCTTCATGATGAATCAGGGCCTGGGACAGGCACAAACCACGTTTCACTAGAGGGTGAGGTTACCGCCATGACAGGCTGTCGGGTGCCTAGCCACTGGGTCTTTGCTCGCCGCTTCTTGCCTCACGGTCCTCCGGGCTTGCTGTTGGCACATCTACGTTGTTTTTCCTTCCCTGGGCCTGTACTGTTTGGTGTTTAGCCTTCTGTGCCTCTACATACACCAGGCATCCCTTCTGAGTACCATGGAGTTGGGTTTTGTTTTCTTTTTTTAAATGTTTATTTATTCTTGAGAGAGAGAATGAGAGAGAGAGAGCGTACGTGCGCACATGAGTGGAGGAGGGGCAGAGAGAGAGGGAGACACGGAATCTGAAGCAGGCTCCAGGCTCTGAGCCGTCAGCCCAGAGCCCGACGCGGGGCTCGAACTCACGAACTGCGAGATCGTGACCTGAGCCGAAGTCAATGCTTAACTAACGGAGCCACCCAGGTGCCCTGGGCTTTGGTTTTTATTTATTCCTTCAGTTGGAGTGTTAGACCACTTACATATCACCCGTTCCTTAATGCAATGCAGTTTAAATCTGTTATCTTGACTCTCTGTTTCCTCTTTTCCCCTACTTGTTTTATATCCCTTCCCCCTCATCCCTGCTCTTTCGGATTAGTATTTTTTTAATATTCCATTTCCCTAGTTCCTTATATATTCTCTTCTTCTCATTTCATTATTATCCGGGGGATTACAGCATTCATCGTGACTCATTATTAAAGTCTAACATAAATGAATGCTTTTACCACCTTCCAGACAGTGAAAAGGACCTTAGAACATTCTAATTCCGTTTATCCCTCTTCCGGCTCGTGAGCTATTGTTATCATGTAGTTTAATTCTATGTATATTTCAAACCTCCTCACGACATAATTATTATTTTATGTGGTCAATATCCATTCAGACTTGCCCACATCGTTATTGCTCCTTCTGAATTGCCAGCTGCCATCTGGGATCCTTTTCACTCTGCCTGAAGAACACTTTCCACTCTTTTCTTTAGTATGTGTCTAATGGTAAGGCAGTCTCTCAGCTTTTGTTTATCTCCATTGTCTTTCATTTTGCTTCCATTTCTTTTCTGGAGAATGTCAAGCCTCCAGAAGTAGAGAAAACAATGAAATAAACCTCTGTGTACCCATAACCCAGCTTAAACAATCATTGCTCAGCTCCATCATTTTAAGGATATTTTTGCCGCAGAGTCTAGCCTGGCAATGATTTTCTGTCAACACTTTGAACATACTCTATCGTCTTCCAGCATCCACTATTTCTACAGAGGAGCCAGTCGTCAGTCTTACTGATGCTCCTTTGAATATACCTGATCATTTTTGGATAGTTTTTTCTTAAAGTTTATTTACTTATTTTGAGAGAGAGGGAGAGAGAGAGCAGGGGAGGGTCAGAGAGAGAGAGAGAGAGAGAGAGAGAGAATCCCAACCAGGCTCTGCGATGACAGCACAGAGCCTGACGCAGGGCTCAAACTCACAAACCGTGAGATCATGACGTGAGCCAAAATCAAGAGTTGGACGCTTAACCCACTGAGCCATCCAGGCGCCCCTGCCTGATAATTTTTGATTGTCGGACATTGTATATAAAAAAACTTCGGTATAACTTGGAGCTGTGGATGGGGCTGTCTTCCTCCGGGGGTTGGTTACTTTTTGCTTTTTTGCAGGCAGTCAGGTGAGACATGCCAGCCAGATTACCTGAACTTAATCCAGTTGGGAAATGAGGTGACCCCAAATTGGGCTTTGAACCTTGGGAGGGCAAGTCTCCTTCTGGTTGACTCTTATTTTTAGGGTGTAGTGAGCCTTTCAGGACCCCCAGCCTGTCCACTGAAACCTCCACTTGGGTTCACAGCCTCTCTGTCACCCCTTTTAAACACAGAAAAAAATTCATTTTGGCCACTTCTTGGAAAAGACGGTGAGACTCCAGTGGCCCTGGTGCCTCCACGGACTGGGCTGCAGGCCACCACGAGCTTGGGCGTAACTGCCAGATAAGGCGCCTTCCTCCTCATTCAGCAAAGAAGCCACGTCCTGGTCAGATCTCCCCTCCGTTCCGTCAATGCTCACCTTCCGCTCCTGAGCAAAGGGACAGGTACGGTGTCTAACGGGGCGCTCGGAAATGACCAATAGTGTTGCGATCCACAACTTTTTCCCTAGAGTTGCTTGTGGTTATCGTATTTGCAAGATGAAAACGTATAGCGTCGCTGACTCAGGGGCTAGAATCAGATGCACAAAGAACCCCTGAACAACTTGATTTATGTTGCTTGATTTTAATACGGAGGAAGTCCAGAGGCACCAAAACATTTTTATTTTACGGGTGACGGGGACCCACAGGCTCTAGAACAAGTCAGAAAGTCAAACGCTGCCCAGGCGGGGCGGTCATGAGTGCGAGGAAGACAGACGGGGTGCAGCGCACGAGCCCACCCTGTGTGCGGGGGGTGCCGGGGCCGCAGGCTCCGGAAAGAAAATCAGTAGCAGCCACTGACGCCAGCTGACTGTTGGTGCAGAAGAACCCCAGCCCTGAGCGTCAGATCTGATCTTTCAGAAGAAGCTGAAAGGCCAAACACTTCATAGAATATCCAGATTTTTAAGTGTTGGCTTGATTTAAAAAAAAAAAAAAAAAAAAAAAAAATCCAAGCCAGACAAAATACGACCCCGGGCCAAAATCAACTCTTGTGCCGACAGTTTTTGACTTTTGTAATCATAAAACCGAGAAAGAACCAGCACCGTGCTTTATTTGGTAGTTTCGCTATGTTCGTAAGCAAAGACGCTCAACTCTTGGGACCACCTTGGTCTCACTGCACGACCTGTGGCCCCACCTGGGCACACGTGGGCCGCCAGCATGCGCCCCAGGTGTTTCTGCCTCATTCCTGGTCGCCTGAAGTGTACGAGCAAGTTGAAAACTAGGCACCAACACACAGAGTCGTGCAGCTGGAGGACCGAGGGGGGGCGCCTGAGCACGTGAGCTGTGCCCAGAGCCCCCAGCCATTTATTTCCCTGTGCGGTCGGGATCGAGCTTACTTTCCTTATCCGTCTCCTATCCCTCCGTTGGAGTGACGGTGGCTGAGAGCCGATGCGCCTGTGACGGCCCCTCCGCACCCCAGCGGCCCTGATGGCCGAGAACGGGCCATCTTGCCACCGTAGGGGTGCGTCCGTCCCTCCACGGCCTTCTCGGCCCGTTCTCCAGACCCATCCCAGGGACAGGGCAAGAGCATGAGATGTGGCATCAGGCGCCCCGAGCGGTGTCCTTCTTGCCCCGCGTTGCCCAGATCCTGCAATTTGCCCCGAGATCTGCATCTCCCCGCGTTCACCGGGCCGGGGAGGCTGCTGCTGGCGACATGCGAATTTCCACAAGCAGCTGGTAGGCCGCGGAGTGAGGTGCACACCCCCAGGCGGGCCTTCTGAGTTTCCTCCTGCCCCCAGGCCTTTCTGTATGTCCTTGCTCTGGCTCCCCAGCAAATGCTCCCACGCGGCTTCCTACAGGCCCTCCCTCGCTCCTGCCCTGCTGTCACCAGAGCCTTGGGGGGAGGCCGTGTCTGGGCCAGGGCACAGGGCTGGCACGTGGCTTCACTGATGACGGGCACAGCCTGCAGAAAGGAGGTTTTGGTCCTTATTCCCAATGACGCCTTAAATGCCCCTCACGGAGGCGACTGGGCCTTGAACGCCGAAACCACCTCTCGGCTCCCCTCCCAGGCTCCAGGCAGCTCTGGTTCTCCCAGTGTGACGCCATCTCCCTGTCCCTCCTCGCCTGGTCTCTGCCCTCCTAGGTCCCAAGTCTGCACTCTCCTGGCCCTCGGGGCATCGTTATCTCTGAAAGTTACCTCTGAAAGTTAAGGATCACGTTCACACAAAAGCCCCAGAACAGGGCCACCGTCTTCTTAAAGTGACTTTTCAGTAAGAAAAGTCCCTTCAGTTTAGGGTATGCTTGGGAGCCGTGGGAGGACGACCTGACAGGTGTCACAGTGAAATGAGCCTTGGAGGCACCTTGCCTGGCCATGTGCTACAGCGTGGTAGTCACAGGTGGACGGAGGGCAGAAAGGAAGAACACCAGGCCACACTGGCCATTTGAAAAGCGAATTACTGGGGCGCCTGGTGGCTCAGCTGGTTACGCGTCCGACTTCGGCCCAGGTCATGATCTCACAGTTCGTGGGGTTCGAGCCCCAAGTTGGGCTCTGAGCTAACAGTGCGGAGCCTGCTTGGGGTTTTCTCTCTCTCCCTCTCTCTCTCTGCCCCTCCCCCCTCACACTTTCCTCCTCCCTCAAAAAATTAAAAAAAAAAAAAGTGAAGTACCAAACAATATATAGCATGATGGCTAGTATAATTAATATAATGCAGTGTAACGTCACATATGTTTACATAAAGTCAAGCTGGGGCACATGGGTGGCTCAGTGGGTTAAGCATCCGGCTTTGGCTCAGGTCACGATTCCAGTTTGTGGGATCGAGCCCCGCAACGGGCTCTGCACTGACAGTGTGGAGCCTCCTTAGGATTCTCTTGTCTTTCTGGCCCTCCTCCACTGGCTCTCTCTCTCTCTCTCTCTCTCTCAAAATAAATAAATAAACTTTAAAAAAAGCCTCTACAACAAACTCTTATCAGTGGTTATGTCTGCATGATGGGATCATTGGTGGTTTAAAATGTTCACCTTCTCAGGGTGCCTGGGTGGCTCAGTCCGTTGAGCGACCGACTTTGGCTCAGGTCATGATCTCATGGTCCATGAGTTTGGGCCCCGTGTCGGGCTCTGTGCTGACAGCTCGGAGCCTGGAGCCTGCTTCAGATTCTGTGTCTCCCCCTCTCTGACCCTCCCCCGTTCATGCTCTGTCTCTGTCTCAAAAATAAACATTGAAAAAAAATAAATAAAATGTTCACCTTCTCTGTATGATCCACATTTTCTAAAGTTTTTAAACAATACAAATTGTCCCATAATGACTAATTAATTCTGATGGGGTAGAAAGATTGAGGCCACCAACCCCCAGCCTCGGCGACGTCTTTTCTCGGGGCACCCCCTGCAGCCCACAGAGGGAAAGGTGGAGGCTGAGGTGTCCTGCGTTCCCTCATAGCGCTGGGGCCACCTCCCTCTGAAAATGTGACATCCCACTGCCTTATAATTCTCCCTGTCACTAGGCGGCGCCCTCGGACTGTCTCCATCACAGTGCTTCGTATAGCTGTGACCAATTAATTTCAGCGACTTCATTCTTCTGTGCTAGTTCTGGTCTTCCCCATGGGACTGCGTCAACAAGGGCAGGAATCAATGCCACACGGCTGGCTCGGTCTTTAGAATCCATGGTTAGTGCTCAATAGTCACTAAACGAGGGAATGAATGCATTCAAATCAGGACTGTCTCTGAAAGTCCATATCCCTGTCGCTGATGATGTCGGGCATCAGATGGGTCTTGCTGAGACCCAGAAATCCTGCTGGACAGCAGAGGCTTTCTGTCACTCACTGCAGTGGCACATGCATCACCCAGATTAGAGAAAACTTCCTACATGCTTGTCCCCCAGGAGTCTCATTCTCTGCAAAAGCTCAGACCGAGCCCGCCTGTGTGATGTGGGGATCCTAATGTTCTCACAGCACTGACCTACCCAAATACAAAATAAAAACAAACTAGTCAAACTACATTTTCATGTCTCATTTTAATTTTGAAGATGCACGATATGAGTACAAAATACACCCAAATACAAAATAAAAACAAACTAGTCAAACTACATTTTCATGTCTCATTTTAATTTTGAAGATGCACGATATGAATACAAAATACATGTAAATATAAATAAATTCATATATACATATACACCCATTCTCCTTTGGGCTTCTGTTTCCAAAGAGAAGCGAAGCTTCTCCTTTAGCGTGTGCATCAGAATCACCTGGAGGAATTTACCAGAATGCTGAGTGCTGAGTCCCGTCCACAGTTTCTGATACACAGGGTCTCGGGGGACACCTGAAAAGCGTTTCTAGCCAGTTCCCAGGTGGTGCTGCAGCCACTGCTGGTCCCGGCACCACCTGCGAAGCCTCCGTGAGCCAGAGGACTCTGCCCGGCTGATGGGGAGGCAGCAGCCCTGGAGGACACCGCTGTCCCTTCCAAGAACCCCTTGGAATGCGGGCTGCCTTGTCAGCATGTCCTAGCCAGCACTGGACAGCAGAGGGCGGCAGAGATCCGGAAATGGCGTTATTTGGGCGGCTCATCCCCTCCACAGAACTCTGAAGTGCCTTCTGTTTGATCAGATCTGTCTGGCCCCTCAGCCCTCCAAAAGCCATTGGCCAAAGAAACCAAAAATGTCCCAATCTATGTGTGCTCTCTTTCGTGACTAGGACCGGGTAAATTGATGCCTTACATGGAAGTTTATTTATTCAAGTCAGATGATATCAAACTGCCTTTATAGTCTTGCACGCAGGGAAACTGAGGCCTGGAGAGGGAGAAAGGGCCACACATTGTGGCAGGCTCAGGATAACGCACAGGCCTATCACTCCATCCCATTGTGAGTTTTACATTCCCTCCTAGAAAAGAACCAGGCCAGGTGGCCTGAGGGCCGGCTTCCTGTCACGGGTCTCTGGGGGGTCCCCAAACATCTATTCGAGACAGCAGATGATCCCAGTCTGGGATCAGACCCCTCCGGCTGGTCTTCAGAGAGCCCCATGCTCCTTTTCCAAGTGTGCATCTGCCGGTGTGGGCCCATGAGGGGCGGTGGCTCTCCCATCCCCAGAGACTTTGAGTCACCAGACCCCATTCCTCCATCGGGCGCGGGCCGACCGCCCCCCCCCCCCGCCAGGTGGCCCTGGAATCTGCATGTTAAACAGGCCCCCACGAGACTCAGGCTGGTCTTCCCCAGCCACACCGGGAGAACCGCTGCGGTGAAACCAGGGTTCAGAGAAGAAAAGAGGCCTGACCAACACTGGCAGTTTCCTGTCTCTGTTCTCAGAATCGCCCAGCCTCCATGAGGAGCATTCCTTGGTTCTGGCAACTTCCTCCAACTGTCTCTGAGCTCCCTGACGTTTGAGATGCCCAGGACAAGAGCAAAAGTGGAGGCCCCGTGCCCTGTGCCTATTACTGACAGGTTATTAAAATAAGCTGTTAGATAAGACATGTGTTAGTCGTCTACCTTGATAAATGAATCTTCCTCCTCATCTGGAAGGCCAGGTTTGACTTTAGGAATCTAAAGGCCCCCCAGGTGGCTCAGTCGGTTAAGCTTCCAACTTCGGCTCAGGTCATGGTCTCGTGGTTCGTGAGTTCGAGCCCCACGTCGGGCTCTGTGCTGACAGCTCGGAGCCTGGAGCCTGCTTCGGATTCTCCCTCTCTCTGCCCCTCCCCTGCTCATGCTCTGTGTCTCTCTGTCAAAAATAAATAAATGTGAAAAAAAAATTTTAAAAAGAATAAACATTTAAAAAATTAAAAAAAAAAAAATCTCAAGAGTTGCCTATCAGAACATGCAGGGCAGAGAGCTGGGCTTCAGCCCAGCCCCAGCTCTTTGTCTCATGTGTGAGATGCACGTCCCACATGTCCAAGCCCTGTCCGTGCCCGCATCCCCACCCCTACACATCCTGGCTCTGTTACCCACGGGAGAACGAACCCAGGGAGAGAGGGCCACACAGACCCGGGGTTGGCTCAGGGCACCAGGTACCCAAGATGAACTCTGGAAGGTCAGGACGAAGGTCCCATCTTGGCCCCAGGGCTCCTTGTCCAGTAGACAGGGGCCTGGCTCCAGAGCAGGTCCCAGCCGCAAACCCCCCGCCCCCGCCCTGGGGCCTCAGGCCAAGACAGCCTCAGGGGTGGCAATGCGGGCTCCTCCTCTCTGGAGGACCCAGTGCTCGGCGCTGATCACCACACCCCACTCCTCAAAGGCCCGGCCTCTCTCCTGCACTCCCAAGGGCCCCCCAGCGTGGCCATGTCCTCATCAGGCCCTGGGCTCCCATGTGCTACCGAAGCTCATTCCCACAGGTGGGATCCTCAGCTCTTTCTGAGAAAAAAATTGATGTGGGGCCCAGGAGGCTCCTCTGGGGGCTTTAGGGCGTCTCTAGGAGGGGTGACAGTTGGGCAGGACAATTGAGTGGCCATCCAGCTCTGCCCCCCACCCTAGGAGGCTTTCAGAGGCCCCTTAAAGAGGCCAGATCTGCTATGAGCCTTGGGTGTGCTCAGGGGTCTTGGCCTCGCTAACAGTGGGACACGGGCCTCACCCCAGGCCGGGCCTGGGTGCCGTGGGCAGGGTGGGAGGTGAAGGCCCTGGGTTATCAAAAGCTTCCGGGACAGGCCTGCTGAAGCTACACTGGTTGGTTTGGGGCACCCACAGCCGTGCAAGGGCTCTCGAATCTCAGGGAGCCTGACGGGACAGAGATGGCAGCAATCCAGGGCTGAGCAGGGGAGGGGGCCGAGGAGGGACTGCAGCTCAGGCCGAAGGCGTGGGCTGTGCCATGGCCACCGGCTGGGCGGGGAGCAGAGCCTCTGGGCAGGCCGGGACCTGCGGCAGCCCGCATCCATCTCCCCAGCCGGAGTGCACAGGACAGGAGGGCCGTTGAGGTGCAGCTTCCTGGGCTCCACACCACCGTTTCTGAATCGGTGGGGCTGGAAATCTGAATTTTAGCAAGTCTTCCAGAAGATTCAAATGTACGCTAAAAGTGTGAGAAGCACAATTTGGAAATATTTTTTCATTCATCCAACCGTCAGGTATTGATTGACAAAGCGTAAATAGGAGACTCTTGTCTCCTGTGGCTGAAAAACAACCAGCTCTCCCCAGGCAGATTCCCTCCCTCCTGGAGCCTCCACTGCAATTTCACCTCCTCATGGGTGCCCTTCCCAAAATGGCTGCCACCTCCAAGCCCTCTCCACCGCATCCCGTCATTTAGCTCCTTCTTGGCCTTTACCACAGGCAGCAACTAGCTCACTTGTGTATTTTACTCATTGCTGTATCTCCCTCTCAGGAATATAAGACCCCCACCCCCAAGGCGAGGGCCTGATGTATCAAGATCACCCCTCTCTCCCCAGTGATGCTGGCATTTAACGGGTTCGATGAATATTTGTGGAATGATGAATGAGGCCACCACGACTCGGTGATTCATTGTCACTTCCCGTAATGAGACAATGGGACGGGTGCCCGCTGGAGAAAGACGGCATTTGAAACGAGGAGAGGTGGAGATGGCAGAAGCCTCGCGTCCTCAAGACCCAGCATGGCTGGCTGCCGGAGCCGCTCTCTGGGGACACGCGGTCATGAAAGGCAGAGAGGAAGAGAGACCGAGAGAGCTCACAAACAGGGCGTCCCCCCTCGCGAGGAAGGATTCAGGGCTCAACACGCTTCCTGGGGTCGGGTCTGTACAGGTAGGAGGAAGAGGCCCCAGTTGGCTCCCAGGCTGGGCCAGCCCAAGGCCTGGCAGGAACCTTCCCTTCAGAGCCTGCCTGTATGTACTTGCTCCTCTGGCACGCCTTGAATTATTTTTTGGCTGCCTTGTTAGAAGATTAAGCTTTCTTTTAAAAAGGCGGAAAACAAGAGAGAGAGAGAGAAGAAAAAACCTCCAGCAAAGGCTTGACTAGAGCTGACCCCTGAGGAGGGGGCGGCAGTAACTGATGGGCGCTACATTTGTCTAATTAATCTTCTTGTCATCAAAGTTGTTCTTTGCTGGTGCCAGCCCCTGACATCACCCCGCAAGCCTGCCACACTGGTTCGTAACCAACTACAAAGGCCGCCTCTGACCTGGCCCCAAGCTCACCAACCACTCCCCAAGACACCGTCTGGCCTGGACCCTGAGGATGAGAACAGAGGTTCCGTACCCGCGAGCTGAGGGGGTTTAAGAATCACAAACCCGGAAGGCTCGGGGGACCTCCAGGCCTTAAGGAGCCTGGTTCCCAAATACAACTCAGATCCTGAGCTTTATCTTCAAGGTTCAGTTCTGAGGGGTTCAATTCCACAGGGCAGATCACTGTTGTCTCACGGCTGGGTTGCCCCGGGGGACAAAGTTGCAAAATCAAGTGCCTTCAGGGCCCAGGCTGGGGTGCGAGTATGACCAGGCTTTAGGAACTGGGGGGCGGGGGTGCAGTGCACTGTGGGCAAAGGTTGGAGACCAGTCCTGCAGGCAAGAGTCAAGTTTGCGGACTGTGTGGGTTATGGGTTAAAGTGCGCCCCCTGGTGGCCATCTCCTGCCACTGTAAGAGCCTCTTCACAGATGTCTTCTCATCTGGGCCTTCCGGGACCATTGCATGTGACATGCACCTACTCCCCCCACCTCAATTTTGTGGCCAGAACCCCCCTCTTGATCTCCTGCAAAGCATTCAGCACCATCCACACCCTGTTTATTTACCTATTATCTGCTCACCCGCCAGCTTCTTAACCAAGCCGCACATGGGTAAAATCCAGGGGCTCCGGGAACTCGGATGAGGAAGCATTTACATCTTTGTTTTCAACTTAACATTTCTTCAATTATGAATACAAGCAATACGTCCCAGCGTATTAGCAGTGCTGGTGACTTTGTCACTAACGGGAATCACAGCTATTTTCTCATCACGTTACAGTTGGTGCAACTGACTTGAAATGTCACTTGTGCTCCTCACTATATGAAATGACGGCCGTTAGCACTCTGGTCTGTAGACCTTGTTACATCATATATTAACAAAGAACACGACTATTTCACAATTAAAAAAAAATACTTTGGTGACTGTGTTTTAGGATAATTGGTTGCTTTGTGATTCTGTGTATCTTTTTTTTTTTTTTCAACGTTTATTTATTTTTGGGACAGAGAGAGACAGAGCATGAACGGGGGAGGGGCAGAGAGAGAGGGAGACACAGAATCGGAAACAGGCTCCAGGCTCTGAGCCATCAGCCCAGAGCCCGATGCGGGGCTCGAACCCACGGACCGCGAGATCGTGACCTGGCTGAAGTCGGACGCTCAACCGACTGCGCCACCCAGGCGCCCCTCTGTGTATCTTTCCTTATGTGTTCTCAAATGTTTTGAGAAGGAGCCCAGGGGCCTCCGCTGGCCGGTAAAGGGCCCGCCACATTCTAAGCCAACCCTGGGGTCCTCTTTTGTACCATCGGCATGCACCTTGGGTCCTGGCACATGGGAAGTGCTCACTTCATTTTTGCTGGCTGACTTAATGAACCGTAAAATGAAGGAATGAATAGTGGTGTGGGCCTTAATATGACCTTGCCCGTTTCGAAAAGCCACATATCCTTGAAAGAGCAGAAGGTTCTCAGGAGCCGTTGCTATCCATGCTCCTTTTTTCAAGAGGAAGAAATCCATTGCCCCACTAGGAGAGGTGGGGGTGACTTGCTCCCCCCACTGAAGGCTTTGGGACCGACCACAGCGTCTCCGCTGAGCAAGACCCCACGGGGCCGTTCCCCCTGCTGTTACAGCCACACAAGCCGCCAGAGCCCACAGCTGCAGACTAGGGGAGGTTCCCAAAAGGATGAAGTGGTCCTTCCCCATCCTGAATCGCCGGACTAACTCATCCTGGTCCTGGAGGTTTGAGCGGGAGGTTCTAGCTGCGCTACCCACTCTGGCCACGCGATGGCGCTGTGCGCCCGGCCGCGGAACATCCGTGCTTCAAGGTCCCGGAGCGTGCTTGCTGCGGACTCCAGACCAAGGATTCCAGGGTAGGGCTTCACGGTTAGGTGTCCGCCTCCGAGCAGCCAAGCCCGTAGACCTCCGGGTCTGGAAAGGGTGCTCGCGAAACCCCTGCTGAGGTTAATCAGCAGCCGGTCAGTTATGCATCAGTTACCCATCAGTTGCTCATCAGATCAGTTACCATCAGTTCCGTGGGGCTGGAGGTCATCCCCAGAGGGTAGGAGGCGTGGGAACTCAGGGCAGCACGCACTGGCCTGGCAGGAGGGGCGAGAGGGGCCTGGTTCTCACTGCCCTCGGGGGTGAAGCCCCAGGAGCTGGGCTTAGAGAGCCTCTAAGTTGCTGTGCACACCCCGGGTCCTCAGAGAGGACCGTCTCGTAGAGGCCTTGGCCCGGTCGTGGGAGCCGGGTGGACTTGAGTTCCAGTTCAGTCCCCCCTCCCCTTTGTCTCCCCTTTCTCTTTTGCAAAGTGAGGGTAATGAGGTCCCCACCAGTTGGTAGGATGTGGGAGGCAATGCTAGGAAAGGCTTACTGGGCAGAGTGCCCTGTGCTGGAGTACAAGGGGGACTGATACCATCATCCCTTTGTGGCCTCGATGTCATCATTCCAAAGAGGTAGAGCCTCCCTGGGTTGTCGAACTGAGTGAAATGCGTGCGGAGAGCTCGCACAGTGGTAATAGGACAGTTAACCCTTACGTTGTTCAAGAAAGAGTACCGTGCGTGGATACGCGGACGTCAAGGCGGCCAAGATGCCTCCTCTGATGAGACAGTCCCCAGGGGCTTAGAAGTCTATGCCAGGGGGATGGGTGCCAGACTGCACCAGGCTCCCCGACTTCTAGCGAGTGCGGGGGCAGTGAGAAAGGAAAACTCAAGAGGGTGGTGACCGTTCATTCCCCAGATCTTTATCAACAGGGAGATTTGTTCTTGGAAAACTGGTTTCTAGCGAGAGGCTCAGCGCAAACCCGAGGTGTTTCAGGAAAGTAGTGAGACAGCCTTGCCCTTGTGGCCGGGACCGGTCCTGAGGCCCGTTTCCCTGGGCCGTGTCCCCAGCACACAAGTCCTCTGGGTCTGTCCCTGTGTGTGTAGTCACTGGGGCGTGCAGGCTTGAGCCCGGCCCTCTCTGAGTCAGCCGGGGCCCAGGGTGTCCATAATTAAGAGACACACGTCAAGAATGTAAATTCCTGTGGTTCCCAGCCTTGAAAGGGTTCATTTGGTGCCTCAGGACAATTACAGGCTGAGAGGGTCTGAAAGAGCCAGTGTTACTGTTTAAAGTGTTATCAGTTTAATGAACTGCTTATGAAGTGTTAATGCACGCAAGCGTAAACACAGCATCTGGGCTTGTATTTTATTTGTAGACTTCAAACCTGGTGCTTGGTGTTTTGAAAATGCCAATTAATGGTGTAGAATCGGAATTTCTAACAGGGAGGAAGGAGATTCTTTTGTGATATCTCCCGAAACGATCTCAAAATCTATGTCACACACAACACACACTCAGCCACTCACACCCAAGCAGTACGGACCCAAAGAACAAAAAGGTTCCTTTTTTTGTGTAACTGAAGAAGCGGGCATTTGCCACTCTGTCGCACGTTGTCGCAGGATTTGGTGCAGTCTTGCTGGAGGAAAGAGTGAAGCATTTTATAAATTTTTTTTTTCAATGTTTTTTATTTATTTTTGGGACAGAGAGAGACAGAGCATGAACGGGGGAGGGGCAGAGAGAGAGGGAGACACAGAATCGGAAACAGGCTCCAGGCTCCGAGCCATCAGCCCAGAGCCTGACGCGGGGCTCGAACTCACGGACCGCGAGATCGTGACCTGGCTGAAGTCGGACGCTTAACCGACTGCGCCACCCAGGCGCCCCGAGCAAAGCATTTTAAAATCAGAAGTACCAGCGGGGCGCCTGGGTGGCTTAGGCGGTGAAGCATCGACTTCGGCTCAGGTCACGATCTCACAGTCTGCGAGTTCGAGCCCTGCGTTAGGCTCTGTGCCGACAGCTCGGAGCCTGTTTCGGGTTCTGTGTCTCCCTCCCTCTCTGGCCCTCCCCCGTTCGCGTCTCTCTCGTCTCAAAAAAATAAATAAACGTTAAAAAAAAGTTTTTTAAATCTAAAGTACCATCAACACAAATTTCCCAGAAGTTGTTCTAGGAAATCTGTCATTTCTACCCCTTTCTTCCAGGCCAGAAAATAAGACAGTCTGCAGTAATATTTACTGCACTTTCATGAGAAGAATTTCCAAACTACCCCTTGAAGCAATGAAGCTGGATTCGGAGCAAATGGAAACATTTTGAAATTGCTTATTTTCTTCCAAAATTTGTATTTTGCTTCCTTATTTCCTGTGAAATCAGTGCCACTCATTAGCCACCATATTTTTACATTCTGCACCGAGCAGAATTTTCTGTCCATGACTGTATTCCAAATTAAACTTGTACGTTTCCAGGAAAAGTGTAACAAATGTTTGAGTCGGTCAGAAGTTACCCTAATGAGAGCGAGAGGGAGAAAACATACGCCCAACTTTCTTCTTCTCCGGCATAGCTGTTGCTTTTTATCTGCTTCCTGCTTTGGGGGCGCTTTTACCCCTTGGGTCTTGAAAGGGCCCGTTCACAAAGTCAGAAGGCTCAGGAAAAACGTGAAGATGTCCGAACTCAGAGCTTGCGGAACGTCCTGACGGATGCGGGCTTCAGGGAAACAAAGGCGGCGAGGTTTGGATGCAGTCGCCTCCAACCGGTTGCACCGCGTTAGAGCTGGAAGGGAGTCCAGTTTGGAACCCTCGTGTTACAGATGGTGGGGCCGAATTCCAGAGCGTGGCAGCGGCGTGCCCAAGATAATTTAGTGACAGAGATGCAGGTGGAACCCGTGCTTCAAAGTATTATATTGTTGAGGGGAAAGAAGAGAACCAAAGATATTCTAAAGCTTCCATGGCCAAATCAAACCATCGGCAGATGGATGGGGATAACAGAGCGTCTCACACGCAGACCCGGATAGAGACACTTGTAGATAAAAAAATCAGCACATGGTTAAGATCCGTGGGGAAAGGGAGGTTCGCCACAAATGATGTTCGGACCAACCATGTGGAAAAAATGAGAGATGATCCCTAGCTCTCCCCATATTTCATTAAAGTAATCTTTTCGTGTTTGTTTTTGAGAGACAGAGAGACAGCATGAGCAGGGAGGGGCAGAGAGAGAGGGAGACACAGAATGCGAAGCAGACTCTGGGCTCCCGGTTTTCAGCACGGAGCCTGATGCGGGGCTCAAACCCACGAACCGTGAGATCATGACCTGAGCCGAAGTCGGATGCCCAACCGACTGAGCCACTCAGGCGCCCCTCTCCCTATATTTCAAAATAAAGTCCACATGCCTTCAAGAGTTATATGCAAGGACAACGTAAGCCTGGAAGACGTAGGTACACTTTGGATCTTGAGGGAGGGACTTTGGAGATACAAAAGCTGAGATGGAAGTTAAAAGTAGGAGATGATTGTGTTTGACCACAGAAACACGAACTCGTGTGGCTCTAAGTAACCCAGTGCAGAGGTGTGTGCTAAATGTCACACCGGATTGTACTTTTACGTGAAAGGCTATTGCAAAACATGACCCAAGCGTTAAGAGGAAAAAGAACACCCGTAAACGGCAAAAATACACACGGTCGACAATCATGCCAAGTGTCTCCAAGCGGTCATCAAAAATGGAAATGAAGCCAATAATGCAAATTCATGCAAACAATGCCACGTGTTCAGCGGGGAGAGTGGGGGACCGGGCACCATGTTAATGTTCTCCTTTCGTGTGTTTTTTTCCCCCAAAATACAAGAGATTAATTTAAGATCGAAAACAAGTTGTTGAAAATAGCAAGACCTTCCCTGTCTGACCCCCTCACTCTGGTGTTGGCTGGGGGGGGGGTGGGTATTTTCCCAGGTAGGGGTGGGGGGCCGTGTTCTCACAAAGCAGGCCCAGCCCCCTCACAGGTTGTTCCTCGCTAGCCACATCCTTCAGGGTGGATTTTCCCAGCCCCCCTAGGGGGGCAGGGCCTTCAAAACCCCAAACAGCGGGTGGCCTAACCCCCCCACAGCCATCTGCATATCTACCCTGGGATCTGATCGGCACCGCATTCTTCTGTCTCAGGGGAAAGATACTGTCACATTAGGGGTCCATTTGGGCTGCTCAGAGGTTTCCGTTATGTTTGTCCACCGTGAACCCAGAGGCTCTCATTCTCCATCTTGGCCAGAGGCAAGTGCAGACAAAGCTCCACAAATGTCAGTCTTCCTGGTTCTGGCTCCCATCCCATAAACGGGAAGGAACTTTAAACACCTTTGGGGCGTCTGCGTGGCTCAGTCCGTTAAGCATCTGACTCTTGATTTCCGCTCGGGTCGTGATCTCACGGTGTGTGGGTTCGAGCCCCGCGTCCGGCTCTGCACTGGAAACATGGAGCCTGCTTGGGATTCTCTCTCTCTCTCTCTTCCTTTCTCTCTGCCCCTCTCTCACTCGCACTCTCTCTCGAAATAAATACACTTTGAAAAAATTTTAAAAATCAATAAAAATGAAACCCATTCAGCAGCACCTGTTGGCCCTGCAGAGCTGACCTGATTCAGGGTTTGCTCCAGCTCTATGGTCAGCACGCCCGCGGTGGGCATCTCTTTTCAACTCTGTATTATTCACTTTGGTAGCTTAAGGTTGGCCATTCTGGGACTATTGACACCACAGAAACGGTCGAGCGCTTACATGGCGATTCCGGGCTCCCGCGAGGGTGTTCGACTCAACGTGGCAGAGCCGAAGTGCCTTCTATGGCCTCACGCTGACGTCAGAGAGTATCACGTGTCTGCATTCTGTTGGTTACAAGTGAGTCAAAAACTCATCTGGTTTTTAGGGGGACAGAGAGTAGACTCCACCTCCTGGTGGGTGAGTAAATCTCTTGAAAGGTATACAGAATGAGAAATGGGATGAGAGATATTGCTTTTGGGAAAATGTAACTCGCCATAGAGTTTTAAAACATTAATTTTTCAATGTTTATTTATTTTTGAGAGGGAGAGAGCGTGAGAGCGAGCAAGCATGAGCAGGGGAGGGGCAGAGAGAGAGGGAGACACAGAATCCAAAGCAGGCTCCGGGCTCTGAGCTGTCGGCACAGAGCCCGACGTGGGACTCGAACTCATGAACTGTGAGATCGTGACCTGAGCCGAAGTCAGATGCTTAACTGACTGAGCCACCCAGGCGCCCCTGCCATGGAGTTTTAAAATGTGACTAGGGATTTGCCTGCAGAGGCTACAGCACATTTTTCTAGATATTCTATTGGCACGGTTACCCTTCCTCTGTTGAGCCACATATTTGATTTCTGAGGATACACAAAAGGTATTGAAAGCCGACTCTAGTAAACTACCTAGTAGATAAGTCTGCTGGATAACAATAGTACCAGAAAAGGAGACGTTACAGTGGTAATGGGGTCAGCTTTCATATGCGTCCTTCCCCGGGGCCTGAAGACAGTTCCGAAAGAGGACACCATGACCTGCTCTCAGTTGTAGGCGTGCAAACTTCTAAAAGGACTCATGTGAAGGGCGAGTTCTTCTGGGCTATTTGTACACATTACAAAAGTGGCATTTTTACTACAAAACCCGTCTTATTGCCTTGTAGCACACCCTACTTTCCTTTTGCAACCATCAAAATATTAGTAGGCATTGTACCAGACCCATGGTAGGGTCAAAGTAAATATCTGGTTGATTCGTGATCCAGAGCCAAACAAGCCCGCCCCTGGTTCAGCTAGGGCCTCAGGTACCAGCTGTAGTGAGCCAACCATAAAAAAGAGAAGCTGACCATTCCTCTTCAGACCTCTAAATATCATTTAATGTGTTTGGGGCGCCTGGGTGGCTCAGTCAGTGAAGCATCTGACTTTGGCTCATGTCATGACCTCCTGATTCATGGGTTCGAGCCCCGCATCGGGTTCTGTGCTGAAAGCTCAGAGCCTGGAACCTGCTTTGGATTCTGTGTCTCCCTCTCTGCCCCTCCCCTGCTCACGCTCTGTCTCTCTCTCTCTCTCTCTCAAAAATAAATAAAACTTAAAAAAAAAATCTAATGTGTTTAGTCCTGGAGAACTCAGGATATAAATAATAACGTACGTTTCTCTTGCTCCATATTCTTGATTTATCTCTTTCCGAAGTCCATAAATCTGTGTCTGTATTTCTTCCCATCCTTACTGGAGGACCATAGTGGGTAGAAGAGTGGGTGAGCACCACAGGTGGTGCTCCAGGTTTCCTCATGGCCTGTAAGACAGAGCCAGATGGACCAATTGACTTATCTCTCCTCAGGCCACGAAGTATCCTGTTTTAATTCTCAGGCACCACTTGTCAATTGCTCTTTAACCATCAGATATTAAAATCCTGACGTATTCTGTCACTAAGGCAGAGAAGCCCATGGAAGTCCTTACGCATCTGCACTTTCTCATTATTTGGAGCTTAGCATGTTTCACCTGTGCCCACCAAAGACTAAGGAAAGAACTCAGAATATGTTTTTAGTAGGACTCAGGATTGTAGACATGTTGATGCTTACATGGGATGGCAGAGACCTTTCCAGCGCCTCATGTATCTATCATGTTCCCTCCTCCAGCCCGTTGTACAGAGGTCAGGTCACGTGACTAGTTCTGCCCAATGGGTTGTGAGAGGAAGTGGCCTGTTACTTCTGGGTTGGAGCATGAAACTGAGGGGGCCGGATTTCCAAGTGGTCTCTTCCCCTTCCATGGTAATCGTGGAGGTCAGATGTTCCAGAGAGTATAGCTGTAGGATACAGGGGGCCACCATTAGCCTGGGTCTTTACATGACTATGTGGAGTACTACCACCCTTGAATATTTCCTGGTCTCTCGCCACCCCACACTGGGAACAGACTAAACCTTTGTTACATTAAGGCGCTCAACTTTTAGGGTTAATTAATTGTCATAGTATAGCCTAACCTAACGAATAGGACTGGGAGCTAGCCACGTTCTCATGAAAGGTTAGCTGAGTGGTCCTTTCTAAGCAGAGGACCACATGGCGTGGGGACAGGGGTACAAGACTGCTCTGCTGGTGGGAAGAATGCCACCTAACTTTTGATTTAGGGAAAATCAGCATGGGACTGCCAGTGGCCTCTAAAGGATGTTTCCTTTGGACACAATAGAAGTACAGCAAATATAGTTTATACTCGACCAGGATATATTTCTGGGCTCAGGATCATGATAAGTGTGTAGAGAGTCTAAAAGCCAATGTCTGATGAGCTAGGTGGACACCTGGCTTTTCACCCTGCAATGGGTATGTATTCTCAGTAGTGCTTGCATGTGCGTGTGTGTGTGTGTGTGTGTGCACGTGTGCCTATACACCTGTAAGTTCACAGGAGAGTTGAGAATATAATCATTAGAGGTATCATTTCTTCATGTTGTAGCTGGCAACCTAGTGGCTCTACTCCAGAAGCTAGTATCAAATAGTAACAGATATTTGTAAACAGTAAATGAAGGAAGTTGGAAAACCAACCCCAAAAGGAAGAAGGCCAGTCATTGATTGAACTATTGGGGAGCCAAGTAGAGTTGCTAAAGCACCAGATTTGAACTCTGACTGCCTGGGCTCGGATTTTCATTTCCTCCCTCATCCAGCATATGGCCTGGGGTTAGTTATATAATCTCTATCTGCCTCAATTGAAAAATGGTGATGTCGTACTGTTGTCATAAGGATTACAAGTAATGGCTCTTAGATGTCTGTATTAGGATTGTGTTGAACTGTAACAGAAAATGGTGGCTTAAAACAAAAGAAAGATCGTTATTTCCTTCCATAGGGGCTGGCACAGGGGGCGGCATGGGCGCCCTGGGAAGCGAGGCAGACCAGGCTGGCATATTGCCCAGTGTCAGGGACACAGGTCCTTCTAACTTGTCGCTCTACCTTCTTCAAAAAGTGGCTTCCACTCCACAACCCGAGATGGTCCACTGGTGCTTCAGAGCCTCACTGCAGCGAGCAGGAAGGAGGAAGAGAGGCAAAGGGCACACTCTGTGCATCTCATGAACCAAAACTTAGTCCTGTGGCCACCCCCAGATGCAAGGGAGGCTTGCAGATATTGTCTCTAAACTGGGAAGCCTTGTGCCTCACTTAAAACCATGGCTTCTAGAATTAAAGGAAAGGGGAAGAGCAGTGTCAAGATGTACAGCCTGCGGTCTCGAGTGTCTCCAGGGCTCCAACCAGTTCCATGGTGCTTCGTGAGCGGACGGGAAATGCAGACTAATACTCTTACCAGAGTGCCACCATATTGGAAGAAGCTGGTCATGCTTTAAGCACATGATAGATCGCACCTTCGTGCTCGGAACCCTTTTGTGCTCAGGTTCAGTATAGGGACTATTCTGTTTTCACAGAGGAGTGACAACAGTTTAAAAGGGAGAAAAGCAAAAGCAAGCATGGGAAAAGACCGAATCTCGTGTTCCTCGTGAGAGGAAATAGCTGCACCCAAAGGGTGTCGAAGGCGCTGGCACAGTGGGTGGTGTGGGTGCCCTGGGAAGTGATTTGAGGTGCAGGCTCCAGGGAAGTGATTCCTCCAGCTAACAGAAGGGTCTCAGACAGACACGTCTGTGGGAAATGCAAATGAGAACTGCCCCGGTCCTTCCCAATGCCACCCAGGGTGACACTGCACCTCACTTCTCTTCCCGCAGCTCCTGGAGAGGGTAGAGGAAGGAGAGGGAGTGGGAAGGAAGACAGAGGAGGCTCGTGGAAGGCGGGGGCCACGGGAGGAGGAACTGCCATCTCTGAAGCCACCCCTCCTTCTCCCATGGCTTTGGCTGCTGGACTGTAAGTAAGCGGCTGGTCGTCTCCCAGCTTTGCAGGATGGAAAGGGGATGGGTTGTCCTAACCTTTTCCGTGTCTGAGACTCTGGTTATCTTTCTGGAAGCGGGGGCAAAGGGGTCCTCTTTGCTCCAGGTCAGTCAGTCCTCTCCTAGAGGCTTCACCCTGCGACTATTATCATATATATGCCCTTGTGTTTCTAAACCAGCAGTTCTCAAAGTGTGGCCTGGGAACCCCTGGGGTTCCCCAAGAAACATTCCGAGGATCCACTATGTCAAAACTATTTTCATAGTAATGCTAAGATGCTATTTGTCTTTTTCGCCCTCATGGTGGAGTTTTCCAGAGGCTATGTGTAATATTGCAATGGAGTGAACACAGAAGCAATGATGAGACTCTACCTGTCTTCTCTTAACCCAGATTTTAAAGAGATTTGCCAATACGTAAAAACTCTGCCACTCTTCTCAGCAGACATTTTTGTTTTGAAAAACATAGTTGTTTGTTCATAAAAATGTTAAGCATGTTAATATGTAATGGGGTTATGGTATTATTGTGAGTTAATGAATTTTTTTAATGTTTCATAGGTTTACTTTCAAATATGGCAAATATTAACACATACAACCCACATTCATCCAAACTTCTTTTAGGTCTTCAGTGATTTTCAAGATTAAAAAGGGTTCTGAGGCCAAGTAATTGGAGAGCAAATCAACCAAAGAGTTTTTGCACCACTGGTGACTGGGTACACACACATATAGACTTCAAAGTACGTTGTGACCAAATATCCTTTCTTACCTGCAGGCCAGAAGTTAGGAAACTTTCCTGTAAGGGCCAGAGAGTAAATATTTTAGCAACTACTCCACTCCGCCGTAATATACCAGAATCTGCCATAGATGATGGGTAACAAATGGGCGTGGCTACGTTCCAATAAAATTATTTATGGACACTGAAATTTGAACTCTGTATAATCTTCATGTGTCACAAAATATTATTCTTCTGCAAATGTTTTTCTTCTTCCACATAGATTTATAAGTCAGAAAACATCCTTGTTTCCCACTCTTTCTTTGGGAAAATATGATTATCCGTGCTACATCACCACTTTTTTCAAGGCCATTGGTGGCCTTCAAATTTAATGAGTGGTGAAAGATCAGGGGTGAGATCTGGAGTTTGCTTTTTTGTGAGGGATGCTTGTGCCTCAGAGAAGTGCCTGTTAAGAACCAGCTAAAGGCAGGACAGGGAGAGAGACTGGTTAAAAAAAAGAAGAAATAGAAAATACAGTGTCCTGGGGCACCTGGATGACTCAGTTAAGCGTCCAACTTCGGCTTCGGTCATGATCTCACAGTTTGTGAGTTCGAGCCCCGCGTTGGGCTCTGTGCTGACAGCTCAGAGCCTGGAGCCTGCTTCAGACCCTGTGTCTCCCTCTCTCTGCCCCTACTCACACTCTGTCCCTCTATCTCTCAAAAATAAATACATGTTAAAAGAGAGGAAAGAAGAAAGAAAGAAAGAAAAAAGAAAGAGAGAAAGAAAGAAAATACAGTATCCTGACCTGGGGTCCAAATTGTATAACAGCCTCTGACTTTTTTCCCACTCATTCAACACGCACTGTCTTTAGAGAGTGTTTGCAATGTACGAGGGGTATTGCAAGTTAAAAGATAAAAAACAATTGAATTGTATTTTCTGTAGAGACTTTCTGGAACAATTCTTGTGAAGTCGCAAACATGGAATCCATGAATAGTGAGGATGGACGCATGTCGATGTATTGGCGACGCCTGAAAAGATGTTAGGAAGAAAACTGGTGTCTCATTCTGGAGGGGAGTCCCACGTGTCCCTAAAATCTTTAACTCTGAGAGTTCATCTTCTGGGAATTATCTAGAGAAAATCATCAGGCAGGTGGGGGGAGGATGCAAGGATGCTTATCGGAGAGCTGTTGTGGTGTAACAGAATACCCTGCAGATGTGAAGAATAATGAATTAGGCGACTACTGTTACTATGAAAAGAAGTTCATGAAATGCCGTAAAGTGAAAGCACAGTCAAACAACACATAGGCCACGGCCCCACTTGTGTGAATAGATATATCCCATTTATGATGTGTGAGATCGACATAACCAGTTTATATTATAGACATACTGGGTTTATGGGTAGAAAAAATTCTGGAAGGATATAGATATATATCCACCAGGTGCCATGTCTGAGAGTTTGGGTTATAGATGCATTTAATTATGTTCTTTGTTCTCGGCGTTTTACAAATTTGTTTATTTGCTAATTCAGAGCTACCCTTATAACCAGAAAGGTATTATTTTTATAATGACTATTTTGGGGGTGCTTCCTCTATGCCAGGCACCAGGCTGAGTTCCTCAACTCTTAAACTTTTATTAAAATTTTATGAAGAAAGCAGTTGTTTGTATTTTATGATTTGTAATAAAAATAGAAAAAAAGTCTCAAGATTCCCTAGCTTCGTTCCACACGTTTGGAAGGCTCTGGAGGCCCGGCTGCCGCTGATAGGCCTTGCTGCCACTCTGGGAACCAGAATCATGGGAGGAGACCCCGGGCCAAGTCCCCACCGCTCGGAAAAGTGCTGAGGCCTGAGTCTTCCCGGCCACAGCAGAATTTCTGGGGCTTGGCCGCAGGGGCAGGGTGAACGGATTCAAGGAGGAATTTTGCCTGTCTCCCTCTTTGTTTTTATTTTATTTTATTTTTTTATTTTTTATTTTTTTTTATTTAAAAAAAATTTTTTTTTCAACGTTTATTTATTTTTGGGACAGGGAGAGACAGAGCATGAACGGGGGAGGGGCAGAGAGAGAGGGAGACACAGAATCGGAAACAGGCTCCAGGCTCTGAGCCATCAGCCCAGAGCCTGACGCGGGGCTCGAACTCACGGACCGCGAGATCGCGACCTGGCTGAAGTCGGACGCTTAACCGACTGCGCCACCCAGGCGCCCCTCCCTCTTTGTTTTTAAAAGAAATGGCCACGGCCTAAACTGGATTGAGCCCAGTATTATCTGGTTTTCTTCAAAGGCTGAGCACGGACGAGCTGCTGCTAGTTAGTTATGTGGGACTGTCTGGGGAACGAGGTTTCTGGGAGAGGGTGTGCTCGGCCCAGACCCAAGTCCATTGTCAGCTGGGCCCATCGACCCACGGGGATGTGCTTAACAGATGCAAGCTCGTGGGCGTGAGCGTTTCTGCTTGTAATTTATCCTTTGGAGCGAGGCTACGTCCCCAACCTGGATTTTTCTAACAGTCAACAAATCAAGAGATGACCAAAGGTGATAATGCGAACCGAGTTTGGGCTCCAGTTTTGTGCGTGGCACCCCTGCTCAGTACCGGCCTCTGGAATAGGACGCTTGACGAGTCCTCAGCTTTTTTTTCTTTTTCCTCCATTTCTTATGAACTGCAGCGTCTGTTAGATCCGAAGCCAGACTTGGATGCAAGTCCTACTCTGCCACATTCTGCCTATGTGACCTACAGTGAAGTCCCCGGTTCTTTCTGGCCCTCAGTTTGCCCACTTGAAAAATTAGATCTAAATACTAGGTCATGTTTTGGTCTGTTGACTGTTTTAAAAAAGTATAGGTTGGGGATATAGCGATGAGGTCCCGTCTTCCCTTCCTACTGAGGTACAGCCTCCAATAAGGCAAGCACAATGTTTGGATTTTTTTTTTTTTTTTTTTTTTGCCCATGTTGAAAGCACCAGAATTAAAGAGCTACGCGATTTTCAGCACCAGTGCATTTAGCTGGGGTATTTCCGCAGGCAGGAGCAAGGGAGGGGGGCTTCCGAAATCATATGACACAGGGGTCCCCCGACCTACATAAAACAAGTCAGTACCCCCTGGGGCCAGCCAATTGGAGCTCCTCAGATCACGTGGCAGAATTAGGCACGGTTTATGGTTCTTTTCAGGGAGCAGATTCTCCAAGAACGGTGTAAATGTCAGTTTCGTGAAAATCCATTCTAAAAGCCCCGATGAACTTCTCAATCATCTGCTCTCCGTCCCCCCGCCCCCCCCCCCAGCTCTCCCAGAGCGCCCGAGGCGCTTCTGAGATCAGAGAGCATAATTACAAATGCACTGGGGCTCTGGGGATGGTTTACAGCTTAATTAGCTCCCGTCCCTGCACCGTCTCTGATTCTCGGCCTCACGCTTGGTGCAGGAGTCCCGACTGCCAAAGAATTCAGAGCAGGAGCCTCCTGGCTGGTTAACACGCTCTCCCCGGTCCCTCCTGACGCTCACATCCAGGTTGCAATTAGGCCCAGCCTAGAGGAGAGGGAGAGGCCTCTGTCTGGGCATCCGGAGCTGAGGGTGGGGGGAGCAGCTTGTCTGAGCCAGCCCGGAGGTGAGGCACCGTGGAATGTGGAGCGGCGCAGGCTGCAGGAACATGCACCTGCCCGGCCCAGCCCAGGTCAGGAGGCTGCAGGCTGCAGGTGTGTTTCCTGGGGCGCCTGGCAGGGGCCGGGCATTGAAGACACCTGGGGTTAGAGGGGCTCCTACCCTTGGGGCGAGGTGGGGGAGGGGCGGCCCCTGAGCGTGAGCACCCTGGACAGCACAGGCCTCTGGAAAGGGCTTCTGGCTTTGCGACACCAAGAAGCCTCTGTACCATCACCTCCGGAGAGCCCCTCTCAAAGCAAAGTGCACACCGTAAGTTGAATTTCTTGGTCCTCATGGCTTCCCGGTGGCCGTCACCGAATTCCTGGCTTCAACTACATTACCTTAAAGAGACCTTCTCTTCCCTCCCAGAGAGGAGGGAGCTTGGAGGAAGAATCCAGCTTGGAGGCAGAAAAGACATTAGCTGGGCCCTGATGCTTGTCCAAGACGACAGAAGAAAATAGTGTTGCCTCCCTGCCCGCCCCCCCCCCCCCAACCCGCGGGCCCCTCAGCCGGGCGTGTCTGCAGAGGCTCTCTTGGCATGGGGCTTACTTAGGACCCAGACCCTCTGAAAGGGTTTAAGCCACACCCCTCCTTCAAAGAGAGGGAGTGAAATACAAAACTGAAATGAATACATCTTGAATTTAATGCCTACGAAGCATCCTGTCACGTCTAGAATTCACCATCCCTCTACTTCGGTATTTATGTACATACATGTTCGAGTATCGGCAGAGATGTGTTTAACCTGTTTGATATTACAGGTGAGGGTCTGACCTCGCCTCTGGGGATACACCTCATGGTCAAGGGATCCTCTGAGCTCACAGGTGTCCGCCCACCTGCCAGGTATGCCGGGCCTGTGCCGCAGACTTGGGACTTTCTCTTTGAGGAAAAGGGGACTTAGGGAGAGTGTTGGGGTGACCGAAAGAGCTCTATACCCATTTCCTCTCCTCTCAGGGCAGTGAATTCTCCGCCCTGCTTGCTCCCCTGGACTGAGAATGCCCTTTGTGTGTCCTCCAGTGCCGAGCCGGGCTGCACTTCCCTATCTGGTGAGGGAAAGAGGTCTCCGCACAGCCGGAAGCCAGAGTGACTAGATGCTCGCACTGTTTATAAACAGGCATTGACTGCCTGCCGGCCATATGCCTGGCGGGTGCTACTTCTGAGGTGCTCAGAGGCTGGCAGGGGAGACAGCTGCAGCACCCCAAGGAAAGCTCCAGAGCGGGCGGGCGTACGAAGTGTCCCAGAGCCTGGAGAACGATTCTGGCCGAAAGTGGGGAGACCACACAGGGGAGGTGACTGCCGCTGGGGCTCGAGGATGACGGCGTGTCCCTGGGCTCGGGCCTGAGTGAGAGTGGACTGTGGGCCAGGGGCTGAGGCCGGAGAGGTGGACTGTGACCTCCCTCAGGGCGGGGGGGTGGGGGCCTGCATGTCGCTCCAGCAACTGGGAGGGGATCGTTTGTGCACAGGAGCTACAGACGGAGCCAACAAGGGAACGGTGTTTGGTGACCAGGCTGCAGAGTGGAGGCTGGAAGGGAGGGGAGGGTGAAGGGAGGGTCACCTCCACTGACCACTTGGCAGCAACATCATGGAGACCTGTCGGCCACAGCTATGAGTGGTCACACCGCTGTGCATCCTTCCACCGAGCCCTTGGGCTCCCTTTCTTTGTACCTTTCTGCCTATAAAATAGAGATCTTCCCACAGAAGCTCTAGCTGGGTTTGGACCTAGACCCAGAGCCAGCTGGAACCCAGCCCCCCTGAACTTGCTACCCGAGGCGTGGTCCAGGAGTCAGCAGTATCAGCATCCCCAGAGAGCTTGTTAGAAACGCAGAACCTCGGGCCTGCCCCACACCCACCGCATCGGATTTCTCTGGCTCACCTGAGCCATGTGACTTCCCGAGGGGTTTCTGGGCCAACAGTGGCCACTGCCTGGGGGCAATGTGACCTCGAGGACAGACCCTCCCACTCCCAAGCTCAGGCCACGCAGGGCAGGGGCCAAACCCCGCATTCTCTCCAGGTGCTAAGCAAGGCTGCAGCTTAGGTTTTCCAATACTCCAGGCAGGAGGCCAGCCGGAAAAAGGGGGCTCGGTCACTCCCAGGCACACGGCGTCAGGCGCCCAGTCAAGACACACAACACCCTGGGAATGCAGGTGAGCTCATGCCGCCGTAGAGCAGCAGGACTTCGTGCTGTAACAAGTTATGTGCGTTTCACCGGGGAGGCGGCCTGTACAGGTGGAGTCATGCGCCCGTACCTGTCAGCGCTCACATTATCCACGATTATCTGGATTTTCTTTCCATTTGGCCCCAGAGGAGGAGCCACCACACAACGAGTTTAGCAGAGTGAAGTCACTGACTTCGCACTGGATAGAACAGTATCCGCGGATGCAAAGAATAAGCAGTCGAGTGTGTATGTGCACGGGGGCTTGTGCGTGTGTGCAAGGGGGCGGGGCTGCCGACACAGGACGCACCTTGTTGCAGAGGAACGCTGCTTTTCTGCAGGTCACGGCACGAGAGAAGCTTCTCACCACTTTTAGGGCCTTGGGCACTTGAAAATAAGAAAAAGGAAAAGTTTTTGAATTAAAATTTATGGTTGAGCCTGCCCGTCTGGGAGGAGCAGGCTGCAGAGGCTGGGAGAAATTGGAGCCCAGCGTCCCTGTGAATGAGAGAGACGACTCTCCCGCAGACCGTGAGGTGGCCCCTCTTGGCCAGCCGCTCCCAGCTCTAGCTGCGGATTGGATGCTCCTGGGGGAGTGTTTCAAAAATGCTGATGGCAGGGCCACACCACAGACCAAGCTCCGAGTTACAGCTTCGCCAGGCGATTTTCATGTGGCAACAGGGTTGAGAACCACTGGCTGAGGCCAAGGTCCCCAGAGCGGGAGGAGAGGGGACAGGCTCCTTGTTTTTGACCCGTGACCTTCCCCTCTGCCAGGAGCGATGGCACATGCCTCCGTGGGAACAGGAGGGGAGATTTTGAACACCTAGGTCTTTGAGAGTTTTATCCACCCATAGAGGGACCCAAATAGGTCGGGTGGGTGGGTCTGACAGATTCCCCTGCAGGGATGTGATATCAAGTCGGCCGCCGTCCACACCCCTCCTGACCTCTGAGCACTTCCGATTTCCATCTAGAGAGCATTTCCCAAAGGACTTGGACATCCATGATCTTTTAACCCGTGTATTAGTTTTCTATTCATCATGCAGCAAATCACCACAAATGTCGTGGCCTGACCCAACACCAACCCATCTTACAGTTCTGTGGGTGAGAAGTCCAACACGGCCATCTTGGGCTAAACTCAAGGTGTTGCAGGGTGGCGCTTCTTCTGGAAGCTCCAGGGGAGAACGCGTGGAGGCCTCAGTTCTTCCTTCCGCCCGCCACACCCCTGAAGGAGAGGGCTGTTTTGTTATGAATGGAGCCCTCACCCAGGGCTCAGAAAATTCTACCTTCCCGTCACTTCCCAGGAGAACGTAGGTCCCTCCCTCTGTCTTCATCCGTAGGTCCGAAGATGCCCAATTCAATCGTTAGGCTATCCTAGCAAAACGAAAACAAGCAATTACTCTCTTTCCTGCTTTTGCTCATGTATTTTTGGATTTTCAGATCAAATAATAGCGTGCCAAGCCAAATCTTTGGATGTGTGTTGGAATGGTCTGAGCCCTGTTGGCTGCTACTACGGGCCAACTGGAGCCAACGGACAGGAAGAAGCCCACACATGGAGGGGTTCCGGCTCTTCCGGAGGCCGTCACCACCATCACTGGTGTTGGGGGGAGGTTTTCTGGCTGGTCTCTGTTTACCTCTGAGGCGGTGGGTAGGGGTAGGATCGCCATCATCTGCAGAGAGTTTGAAATACAGGAACAAGACTTGCTTCTTTCCTCAGAACCTTGGAAGTTTATTTACAAAGCCCTCCAGTTCCTAGGTCAAAGGCACTCACCGCAAGACCTAAGGTGTCCTCAAAACGATCCAGGCCCCAGTCAACATTTATAACCCGGGGCTTTGGCGCAAGTGGCTTCACGAGTCTGCTTGAGCTCCACTTAACTTCTGGATGTTGATCATCCGCGGGAGACCTTTTGCCCGCTGGCCCCTCTCTATTATACTGCGCAATGGGGAATACACTTGACTTTCAAAGGCTCAACTTGTGCCATTCAAAGGAAAAATGCCCACCTCATTTTTAAGCCCTATCTTGTTCCTCGTCAGTCTGAATAAACATTACTCAACAGCCCAAGTTACTTAAGCATCAATCATTTCCACTTCAAGGAGAAGGTAAAGGGAACAAAGATGTGACAGCACAAAAAAGATTGAAATTTAACCACCGCTGGGTGCTTTCCAAGCTTGTTCAGATTAGTTCTTCAAAAAGAAGGCCCAGAGAACGGGGCTACCTCAAGTTCACTGAAATTCTCTTTCAAGGTTTACGCGTGGGTTCACATCCTGGAAACCCCAGGCAGGTAGCAAACTCGACCAGGGTGTATTTGTGCTCTCTCTCCTCCGGAGAAATTGCCACACACCTTTGACATCCCTTTGCCCTTTGCCGTGCCCTCCCTTGGATGCATCTCTGACATGCCTTCCACTGCCTCTCCCTCCAACACGTGACCCAGTCCATGAGCTTCTATGTCTCTTTCTCCTTCCCCTCTACCCATCCACTCGCTCAGACGTCGTTGACTAATGCCCACGTTTAGCTCTGGGACGCAGAAGTCCGACCAGTAGTGCCCAATGGTAGCAGGATTGCTGACGTCACAACCTTTACACAATCCAGGAAGTGGGTCCGGGAATCCATATGCTTTAACAAGCTCTCCATGTGATCCTTCCACCCGATGAAGCTGGGGATCCTCTTTGACTGAGGGGGAGTGTGGCTGTGAAGTCAGAAAAACCCAGGCTGGCTTCTGTGCTCTGCCCTTGACCGGTGGCATGATTTTTTTTTTTTAACAGCTTTCTTGAGATATAATATGCATATCATGCAATTAATTTGCCCGTATACTTTGTACCTACAATTCATTGGATTTCAATATATTCACAGAGTTGTGCAGTCACCATAACAATCAATCTGAGAACATTTTTCTTACCCCAAGTAAAAAAAAAAACAAACCTGTGTCCATTGGCAGTCATTCTCCATTTCCTGACCCTTAACCCCCGACCCCTAACAGCCGCTAATCTGTCTTCTGTCTCTATGGATTTGTCTGTGCTAGGTATTTCTTATTGGAGGGCCATTCATGTCTGGGTTCTTTCACTTAGCATAACATTTTCAAGGTTTATCTGTGCTGTAGTGTGTCGGGACCTCATTGTTTTTCATGGCCGAGTAATATTCCATCGTGTGGACATACTATCTTTTATTTATCCATTTATTTGTTGATGGGCATTTGGGTGGTTTCCAGTTTTTTGGCTGTTATGAATAAGGGTGCTGAAGACATTTGTGCACCACGTTTTTGCATGGACGTGTGCTTACGTATCTCTTGGCTACGCACCTGGGAGTAGACTCGCTGGGTCGTGTGGTAACTCTCCACATACACCATTCGGAGAAACTGCCAGATTGTGGCAGCCCCCCCGTTCACATTCCCAGCAATCGTGCAGTTTCTCTACATCTCTCCCAGTACACGTTTTGTCCACCTTTTTTTTTTTTTTTAATCGTTATTGAAACCATCCTACTTGGTGTGAAGAGTCCTCTCACTGGCTTCGATTTGCCTATCTCTAAAGGACAATGACACTGAGCATCTTCTCAGGCACTTGTTGGCCATTTGTGTGTCTTCTGTGCAATAGCTGCGTGATCTGGAAAGGCAGGAAATCAAACCAGAGGTCTGGTTTCCTTGCCGGCAAAACAGACACAGTCACAAGGTGACTAAATGAGGTCAAGGAGATGGGGTCCATGACATACATATTAACCTAGCTAGGCTGAACCGTGCTTCCCAGAATTCCCTTCCCTGTACAGCCCTAGGTTCAGACTGACCGCAGGAGACCTCTGTGGGAAATCTGGAAGGCATAAGCGGTGCGTGGCCATTTTATCCTCTTCAAGGTCGGTACAGGGCACTTTGTTGGCCTGGGACAGCTTCTTCAGTGCCCCCTGGATCTCCTCCTTCGCTGTCTCCGTGTCCCGGCCTAGGTGCCTGTGACTTCTGTGGCTCAGGGCACAGTTCCTGTGGTAGGTCACTCATGCTGTCAAAGTTGCATGGGGGACAGGTTTGGGGACCCCTGCTGTCCCGCACTTCACGTCAGCTTTCCTTCCTCACTGCCGGCCTGGCGTTCTAATCAGTGTCAGACTCAACACTAGAGGCAACAGCCTTCCAGCGAATTTTCCACCAGCTTCCAGGATTGTGTAGGGCCCATTTCCTATAATGAACCCCCAATTCTCTATCCTTCAGAGGACATCTATTTTCTGAGCGAATCCTGTGAGCTACAATCACCAAGAGCACTTATGGTGCCCCTACCCCCCCCCCCTAGGAAGCAGGGGCCAGGACTCATGAAATGCGGTCTTCCCAGAGAGACTAAATGTGTCACCTGGAGTGTTTCCAGCACTGGTTACCTCAGGTCCTCCCCAGAGGGGAACACCACCTGTCTTTCCTGTGTTGGTTTGTTATTACTGCTATAAGAACTTACTACAAACTAAATGGTTTAAATCAACACAAATTTATTATCTTACAGTTCTAGAGGTCAGAAGTCCAGAGTGGGTCTCATCGGGTTAAAATTATGGAGTCCTCAGGGCCACGTTCTTTCTAGAGGCTCTCGGGGAGAATCTGTTTCCTTGCCTTTTTTAGCTTCTAGAGGCCACCCACATTCTATGTTTCATGGTGTTCTTCTCCATCTAAAAAGCAGTAGCATCTTCAAACTCTCACAATGACCTTCTTGCCTCCCCCTTGTAAGGACTTTTGTGATTATATTACGCCAACCTGTATAATCCAGGATAATCTGCCCATCTCAAGATCCTTGACCACATCTGCAATGTATTCATAGGTTCTGAGGATTAGGACCAGCAGATATTTGGGGGCTATTATCCTGCTGACCACACCCCCAGATTTACACTCCTCACTTCCTCTAAGCTGTTCAGTGCCCCGGGGGAGACTGACCCATAGGGATCGCATCTAGTCACTCCCTTGTCCTCTCGCTTCTGGTGGGATCAATGAATGGAGGCATCAGCAAAGATCAGAAAACAGAGATCCCCCAGTTTTTCCCCGTGGTGGGCTGGCACCTGCTAGTCAGTCCCTTCCCCCCTCCACACAGCTGCAAACTCCACTCAGCCTGTTCCTCTCTCTCTCTTCTGCCCCCAGGCTTAGGAATGGTTACAGCACCCCTGCCTGCCTCGCCCCAAAGTCCTGCACCATTTCTTGTTGGTGTCCTTTAACTCTGCACACACCTCTTGAAAAAGTTCCTGTCAGTCATAAATACAACTGCTAAAATTATAAAACTCTTAGAACATAACATAAGGGTAAGTCTTCATGACCTTGGATGTATCAATAGATTCTTAGATATGATCCCCCCCCCAAAAAAAAGTACAATCAACAAAAGAAAAGAATTGATAAATTGGATTTCATCAAAATTAAAAACTTTGGTCCATATCAACACTCGCAGGAAAGTGAAAAGACAACTCAGGGAGCCGGAGACAGCGTGTGCAAATCAGATATCTGATAAGAGCCTAAAATCCAGAATATACCAAGAGCTGTTACGATGCAATAATAAAAAGACAAAGGACCCAATTAATAAATGGGCAAAAGATCTGAGTAGGCGTATCTCCAAAGAAACTACCCAAATGGCCAGCAGGCACGTGAAACGATGCTTCACATCTTGACCGCCTCCTTTGATGTGAATCAAAACACGGTGTGATACCACATCACACACACTAGGATGGCTGTCACAGAAACAAAAGAAAAATGCCAAGTATGGGTGAGGATGGAGAGAGAGTGGAGCCCTCATCCCTTGCTGGTGGGGATGTCAAATGGAAGAGCCACTGTGCAGAACGCTTTAGTGGTTCCTGAAAAAATTAAACACAGATTTGCCATATGACCCAGCAATTCTATTCCTAGGTCTATGCCGAGAAGAATGAAAAACATGCAAATAAAACTTGTATGAAATGTTCACCGGTAGCATTATCCACAGTAACCAAAAGGTAGAAGCAACTCAAATGTCCCCCCATGGATAAATGGACGGATACAATGAGGTATATCTATACAAGGGATATTATTCGGCACTAAAAAGGCATGAAGTCTGGATACATGCTGTAGCATAGATGAATCCCTGGAAAAGGACACTAAGTAGAAGAAGCCAGACAGAAGCCGCCATATGTTATCGTATGACTCCACCTAAATAAATGTCCAGAATAGGCAAATCCGTAAGACAGAAAACAGATCAGTGGTTTTCAGGGACTGGGGCAGAGATGAAAATGAGAATGATTGCTTAATGGATACATGGTTCCCTTTTGGGGGGATGAAAATGTTCTGGAACTAGATAGTGGTGATGGTTGCACAACTCTGTGAACGTACTAAGTAACAATGAATCATAGCTTTAAAATCGTTTAAATGGTAGTTTTATGGTATGTGTGCAAAAATTCCTTTTAAAATGACTTTAAATGCACCATCGATTCCTGCCAAGACTAAGTCCCCCGACTCCGGAGACCCCACCAAGGTGACATCACTTCTACGGCTGGACCTTATACCTCAGCGGGTCCTACCCATTATGGGAGCGACTGCTGTTTACTTCTGGGAGATCCTTCCTGTAAAAGCACATCTTCTGCTGGAAATGTAAATAAATCCCCTGCAGAGGAGGGTCAGTTCATCTCGGCAGCCTCTGCTGATCAGAGCATGGCATGGAGACCGGAGCAGCTGGTTTGAGCACAGATTGCAGAAACTTCTTAACGTTGGGAACATATTTGAGGCCACCCTGGGCACTTCTGACACGTCCACTGGGGAGATGAGGACAGCCTGTTCTGTATTCTCTTTTGGGGTCAGGGGTGAGTAACCAAATGATCTCACACTCTTCCAGATAATCTGCCCGGAGGAAAGACTGTTTTGCTAGAGATGTGGCCTGGGAAGAAAGTTAGAGGGCCGCCACCGGCCCAGAGGCCAGCTTAATGGAAGCTCTTGTCTTCTACGTCATGTGGGATTCCTTAGCCAGTCAGCCTTCCCTTCCCTCCTTCTCTACCCCTCAAGGACACCAGGCTCTTTCTGCCTGGTTATTCAGGTGGGGGCTCTAGCCTGGCATGGCTCCTTGGGCAACGTCTTCTCAGTCACCTCTCTCTCCTGATTCATATACTCAGAATCTCCAGAAATATGCCCTCTCCTCCAAGGCTCAAGTTAGGCCAATCTTTCTCAGTTCATAACATCGCCCCCTGCCCTTCACCCCATCCTGGCCCCCATTTTTCTCCCTCACTGTCATTTCTGACCTTAGTCAACTGTATCTCTATTTCCTTGTGTCCTGGGTAGGAGGCCAACCCCTCTGTTCATTACCCATGGATCCTTTCAACCAGTTCCACCATGGGAGCAGAAAACACCTGCTTTTAGATGCTCTCACAGTCGATAATGCCGGTATATTGCAAAAGAGCTGAGGCACAGAGCCTAGGGAGTGGGCGGCGGGGAGCTGTTCATTGTCGGGGACTGTTTATCACAATGTGACACACAGTTCAAGGTTTCTGCCAGCCGGGCTACTTCCCAGTGTGCTGGAGGGAGGTACACTTCACCGACTACAGAGACCTCCAATTTGTGGGGGGTTAAGATCAAAACAACATCAGAGAGAAACTGGCTGATCCACTGTGAATCGAAACTGATCTCAGCTAAAATAGATAGAGAAGAGGGGGTCGCAGAAAAGGGAGTAGTGTCTGATGTTCCATCCCCCCAAAATAGGCAACCTCCTGGGCTCTGATCTTGGCTTTCTCTCTGCATTATCTCTCTTGGAGCTCACCATGCAGACGTGTCTACGCTAAATTTCTACCTGATGCCTGCAAATCCTCTATTCAGGAGCATAACACGTTTCAAATGTAGCATATCCCTGATTGAATTCACTCATCCATCCATCCATCCATCCATCCATCCATCCATTGTGCTTTGTTCATCTCCATCATTTCCAGACTTCTCTGCATCCTGACCTCCCCATCCTTTCCATTTCCTACCTCCAGCAGACCACACTCCCCAGCTGCCAGCCAATGCCAGCGCATCTCTGCGTCCTGGTTCCCCCAGCTCCAGTCTACCTTACACCCGAAGGCCACAGCCTTTCCACGGCCTTTCCAAAGTCCACACCCTTTCCCTGCCATAAGCCTTCATTCAGTTCATTACCATGAGAAGTCCATTTCATTCATTCTGCATCTGGTATTTCTTAAATATCGATTACACGTTGGGCATCGTGTTAGGAGCTAGGATTAGAACAGTGAACGGGACTCTGGGAGCTCATGATCCAGGAGGGGAGACAGATATGAAGCTGTGCTACAGGGTGAAGAGTATTAGGGAGGGAGGGAGAGGCTATGCTGGGGCCACAAAGAAGGACACTGACCCCAGACTCCGCGGGTCAGGATAGACCCCAGTACTTGCAGGACTTAGTCCAGTTTCCTCGGTGAGCATGCAAGGTTGTCCACACCTGACCTGGGTTCCCTTTCCTAACCTCTAGACTCCTCATGTGTTCCATGAAGCATCCGCAAAGAACTCCTGCCTCTTTCCAAGCAGGCCAAGCTTCCTATTTCCAAACATTTTTGTTGTTGTTCATTTTTCTTTCTCCCTGGATTATCCTTACTCCTCACCTCTACATATCAAGTCCCTACCGAGTCTTCCAGAGCCATAGAAACACCACCTGCTCCCTGAAGCCTTCCCTGGTTTCTGGATTCACATTCTCTCTCTTTCCTGCCCTTACCAATTTCTTTGTGGTATAGTGGAGTGCTCTGTATACTCCTTTGTGCCATTGAACTCAGGCCAGGACCATATTTTGTTCACTTTTGAGAGCCCCAAAGGACCTACCTACCATCATCCCCCGTGCTAAGGTGAAGGTCAAGACAAATTAAGGAAGCAGCCCAATAGGATTTCTGTCCCAGCTGCACTGAAATACGGACGGGCCACACATGATCGATCTGTACTGTGCTGTGTGCTCTGCTTGCTTGGGTAGAAACCCTCTGCCAAATCATCTGCTCCAGCACTGGTCCGGGAAAAAGCCAGGGGCAACATGCATCCGTGTGTCCGGGGGCCTCTGCCTGCGCTTTGCAGGCCCACAGTAAACCTTTCCTGACCGGGACTAACAGCAGATACTTCTAAGTCTGTCTCTTGACCATCCGCGATCTCCAATGTGCTCACGCTGAGACAGAAAGCTTTAGTAAACATAAGCCCACCTATCTCTCTCACACTTTTGGCGAAGGAGGGCTTGCTTTTATTCTGGGCTCAATGCTCTCTGTCATCCTTTTTAACCGGTCCTTCTCTGCTTCTCGACGCACTGGCAAACCTTCCCTCCTAACCCAGTTGGAACAGAACTAGCCAACTGCCCAGTCCCCGGGACCTTCCTTCCCTCTTGCACGTGGGCCCCCCACCTTGGCTTTGCTTAGGAGAAATTTGAAAAGGCTACTTTCCTCCATCCCCTTTAATTATATTTGCTGATTTTGATCAGCACTTTTATTTTGCATTAAGCATTCTGCCTTGAATTCAGACTTTTTGGGGGAGGGGAGTGAGCTGAAATGAGGACTGTTGGTGATGGCCATATTTCACCATGCGTCATGGCCATGGGTTAAACATGCAGTTCATCAAGCTGGGCCTGGGGGAGGGAGCGGGGGGGGGAGGGGGAGAAGGACATGAAATACCGTAAAGTCACAGTGCAAAATATTTTTCAAGGACACATCAAAGCCTTTTTCCATGGTGCCTTGCCTTGACCCCATTTCACACTGGCAAAACACAAACTCAAGTTAAAATAAAAATACCAGGCCGGCTCCATTTAGCCAGTTGGGCTGTTGGGCTAAGTGACCGATTTTATTAAAGTCACCAAATGCAAACATTCCAAGATTTATTTTCCTTGCTTATAATTTTTCTGCCTTTCCACCGGTGGGCTGTTTATTTCTAATAATTTGGCGGGGAAAAAAAAA
The DNA here is from genome assembly GCF_014898765.1 of Herpailurus yagouaroundi. NCBI lineage: Eukaryota > Metazoa > Chordata > Mammalia > Carnivora > Felidae > Herpailurus > Herpailurus yagouaroundi. The sequence goes on from NW_024412404.1 coordinate 57,407,367, forward strand.
CATGCGCTCATACCATTGGAGGTCTCATATGCCAAGCTGCAAACCAGAGCACATTTTATTATGGAATAAAACCCTTGGAAAACAGGCTCCAGGGGGGCCTGCTGACGGCAAGTTTACAAGCATAGTACAATCGATGCCATTATAATTAGTTCCCCCCAAAAGTCTTATTTTTTAGGGCAGAGTTCTGAATCTTTCTCTTTGCACATGAATACTCCGGACTAGAGCAAAAACATTAAAGAGAGTGAGTCATAGACCAGCTTTGGGCTTTAAAGACTAACGCAGATCCTATAAATCTAACCCACATTCTTTTACTGGGAATGACTGACTTTTATGAAAACCGAGGATTGTAAATCAGAAACCTAAATAGCTTACTTTGCAGCAGATAAACACAGATTTATGTAGTGGCTGAGTCCGAGCTTAACCCTTTCGTGGCGCCACAGCTGACCCGGGGTACACGGGTAGGGGCAGTTGCTTATGCCTCGCACTGGTATTTCCTCCTAAAAGCTGGAGTATGGGGACGGGATGTCTCGTCTGTCTGTTTCCAAAAGCTGCAGGTGGGTACCACAAAGGGCACGTCTTTCTGGGGCCAGGTGTGGTTTTGCCTCACCCATGTCAGCTGGGTGTGCCCAGAGGCACCAGGAGTTGGTCTCTGGTTGTCCCAAAGGACGGTCCCCAACTCGATGTGGCCCATGCACCCAGAAGCTAACCTAGAAGCGTATCTGCGTGGGTGCTTGTTTGCCAGACTGTCCCGGCCTGGGCTTCGGATCGCTTCACATGTGACCTCTGGCAAGGCACCAACCCTCCCTGAACCTCAACTCTGGCATCCACAAAATGGTGTAGATGGCCTGTTGCAAAGATTAAGCAGAATAATTACACAAAGCGCTTCGATGGAGGCTGACTCATGACAAGCACTCAATGCCCGTTACCCGGTTTTGTTGCCATTATAACCAGAACCACCGGTTACGTAGGTGGACAAGGCTTCGCAGACTGTAGTGGGCACCGGAGTCAATTGGCAATCTAATTGAAGCCCAGATTCCGATTCAGCGCGCCGGAGATGCCGCATTTCTCAGGAGCACGCGGGTGTGGCCAGTGCTTCTAAGGCCTGGACCCCGCTCTGGGTGGTGTAGGGGCAGAATTCGGAATTCACCAGCCGTGCCTACACGTTTCTCATTCAATTCTCATTACAGCGCGTTGCCATGTGGGCAGAGCAAGCTTTGTTCCAGCGGTTGAGGTTGCCATTACCGCCCACAACAACGTGATCCTTGGCGGAGAGGCAGGTCCCGCCCTGAGCTGGCGCAGCGCAGGTGGGGGGGCGCTGGTGGCTGGCCCGGTTCCCGCGTCCGCCCCGCCCCTCCAGGCCGGGTCCCCGCAGCCACCGAGCGCGTTGGTCCCCCCGCCCCCCTCCCTCCCCCGCGCTTCCGTGTTTAAGCTGGACTCGCCGGACTCAAACTTTAAAGGGAAAGAGGGCCTGCCGATCCGGGGAAGGAGGAAGAGAGCATCTATCATTTTTATGTGGCGTTTCAAAGGAGGAGGCTCCTGGGCGGCCTGGGGACAAAGGCTGGCGGCGGGGTTAATGGAGAACCCCGGATTTAATCATTAACGCTTAATACTAAAGCAGCCCCAGGAGGGCGACCCAAGTGGGGGCGGAGGGTGCCCGGGATGCCCTGGCTCAGCGTTTGGGCGGGGGAGGGGGTGGCTTCCGCGGCTCCCACGGTGTGGATGGGGCGTCCTGCTGACGCCAAGGGTGGGCACCTGCGGCCTATTGAGGTTTCAATCGTTTGCGAATCTAAGGCGAGTGGGGGGCACCTAGGTGGCCCTTCCACCGGCCCGCGCAGCCCTGGGAAGGTGGAGGCATTAGCCCACTTTTTAGGCCACACTTGAGATGCGGTGTGTAAGCAGCCCAAAACCACAGACGCTGGCCGCTCTGAAAGGCCAGGGGCAGCAGGGAGGCCCCAACCTTGGGCAGCCCCGCCCCCCCGCCCCGCTATGCCCCGCCCCGCTCCGCTATGCCCCGCCCCGCCCCGCTCTTTCCAGCTCCTCCCCCCACCCCGCTGGCCCTCAGCACAGGGCTTCAGCTCTGCTTTCTGCTGCCCCCGCACACCCCCATCCTCCCACCCACACCCTGTCCACCTGCCTCCTGCTGCGCACCCTCAGTGGCCCCTGCTCTGCACCCTGACCCACCGCATTGCAGCCTTTTACCTGGAGCTGGGGGTGGGCTGCCTCCTTCTGTGTTTTCCCCAAGTGCCCGTGAGAAGGCCCCGTCCTTTCTAGTTCTCCTGCAAACCTTCGGAGCAAACCAAAGGAGCAGCCTTTGACGCCTCTTGGGCCCTTCCTATGCCCTCTTCCTACCACGGGGCGCGGCCCTCGGGCTCAGGGCCCTTGCAACCACATGGCCGATGCCTAGAAGTTAATACGCACCCTCTCTGGTTCACTGTTTCCACTTCTTGTAACTTTTTTTTTTTTTCTTTTTAACGTTTAAGTTCAGCACCCTAAGTGGTGTGCAACTGGGCAACTGGGCGAATTATCTGTCGCAAACTGAGCAACCTGTGAATCCAGCAGTCAGATAATGCTGAATTCACAAAACAGAATTTTCTGGGCTCCTGGGAGCCCCTCCCCTCCCTTGCCAGTCACTATCTCCCTCCCCAAAGGGCGACCACCCACTCTCCTCTTAACAGCATAGGTTAGATCTGCCTGTTTTTCACATCATTCATACAAATGGAATCCCCCGGGGCCCAGCTTCTTTCCTGAAGCTTTCTGTTTGTGAAATTCATCCGCATTACTGTGTTTATATGTAGGTTGATCATTCTCGTTGCTGACGAGTATTCATCGTATTTATTTTTACGGTGATAAAATATGTACATGTATAAAATATGGTGAGAGAGTATGCATAGTACATGGGTACTGGTACCGGCTTTCCACTGACCTCTGTTGATACTTAAAAAAAAAAAATTACTAACGGGGCGCCTGGGTGGCTCAGTCGGTTGAGCGTCCGACTTCGGCTCAGGTCATGATCTCGCGGTCACGATCTCGCGGTCCGTGAGTTCGAGCCCCGCGTCAGGCTCTGGGCTGATGGCTCAGAGCCTGGAGCCTGCTTCCGATTCTGTGTCTCCCCCTCTCTCGCTCTGCCCCTCCGCCGTTCATGCTGTGTCTCTCTTTGTCTCAAAAATAAATAAACGTTTAAAAAAAAAGTTAAAAAAATTACTAAGGGATAAAATAATGGACTTAAAAATGGAAACAACAGCACTTGGTGGAACGCAGATGTGGCAAAAATAGTGACTGTGGTGCATGAATTGTGAAGAGCTGGCATTTCTGACCTACTGATTCAGGGTGAGGGAGTTTCTCATCGTGCACCCATGTTCAGGTTTGAGCCCATTTTAAACCTTGTCAAACGAGAGCTTGATAAAACCTGACAATGGGGGGCGCCTGGCTGGCTCAGCCGGTTGAGCGTCTGACTTCAGCTCAGGTCATGATCTCGTGGTTCGTGGGTTGGAGCCCCGTCAGGCTTTGCACCGGCAGTGTGCAGCCTGCTTCAGCATCTCTGTCTCCCTCTCTCTCTGCCCCCCACCCTCTCAAACATTAAAAAAAAAAAATTCTATAAAAAAATAAAACCTAACAGTGATTTTCAGCTGTCTTGTAGGCCAGGAACCATGTTAATGCCCCGCACTCAGAGCTCCCTCGTATGTCTTAGAAGGACACAGGGGCCCCCGGAGTACAGGTGTGTAGGCTCTGGGACCTCTGTCATAGCCCCTCTGCAGCAGAATGGGGCTGAGCCTGCCCGCAAGGCTCCCAGGACACACAGCTGACCTTTCCCACCTCCCTGTGGGAAAGTTCAGCAGGAGGAGATAAGATCAGTGTGGTTAGGGCCTTTCAGAGGGCCTCCTGCCTGGGGAGCAAGATTGAGGGAAACAGTTCAGATCTGGCTTAAGCCAAGTGCCCCCAGGGCGTCTCTCTCCATCTGGAGTTCCCGTCAATCTGTTCTAGTTTCCCTGCTGACGGGGGACCCTACTGAGAATAGCACTGGGCCAGGACCCCCCAGGGGGTTGGAAGCAAGGCCGCCCCAGGAGAAACCTGAGCCCCTGCCTTGGGCTCAATTAGGTATGGATTTCCACCTTTCTCTCCCAAGAGAGGAAAAGTCACTCGAAGACCGACCTGACCTGCAGATCCTAAACGGGAGGTGATACTGACTTGTTTACCTTCAGATAATGCTTTAAGAGTCCTGGTGACTCATTAATCTTGGGGACCCGATCACCCAGTGGTTGATGGCTCAACACTTAGGAGACTGAGAAGAAAGGCCCCCGTTCTCTCCCTGCAGACCCAAATCGGAATCCCAGCTCTCCTGTCCTTTCTGCTGCGGGACCTTTTGCTAGTCCCTTAACCCCTCCCAACCTTAATTTCCTGGTCTGCAAGTGGATAGTAATACACTCATCACAGGGTGGTGGTGAGAATTACATGCACCAGTGCCAGCCAGGCATTTAGCAGAGAAATCCAGTAAGCCAGTAAGCCGTGTGGGTCTCCATCCGGGGAAAGGGGGATGGGGGAAATGTCTAACTGCAAAGCCTGTGGCTTTTTTTTTTTTTTTTTAATTGAGGTACAACTGACATACAACATTACATTAGTTTCAGGGGTTGAACGTAACCATTCGATATTTCTATATATTGTGAAACGATCACAATAAATCCAGTTAATATCCATCACCACACATAAAGAGTTGTTTTTTTTCTTGAGCTGAAAACGTTCAAGATTTACTCTATTAGCAACTTTCAAATATGCAATGCTGTAATTTTTTTAATGTTTATTTATTTTGAGAGAGAGAGAGGACGGATGGGTATATGTGAGAATGGGGGAGGGACACAGAGAGATGGAAAGAGAGAATCCCCGCTCCCCAATGTGGGGCTCCGTTTCATGAACCCATGAGACATGACCTGAGCTGAAGTCAAGAGTTGGACGCTGAACCCACTGAGCCACCTAGGTGCCCCAATACTGTATTATTAACTATAGTCACCATGCTGTATAGCACATCCTCATGATTTACTAGTTTTAAAACTGGCCCCTTTCACCCATTTCACCCATTTAACCCTTTTCACCCATTTCCCCAACCCCCAACCCCCACCTCTGGAAATCACCAATCTATTCCCTTTTTCTATGAGCTTATATATTTTTTTAACTTTGGTTTTTAGATTCCACATAAACTGAGATCATTCATATATGTCTTTACCTTATTTCAGGTAGCATAATGCCCCCAGGTTTCATCCATATCTTTGCAAATGGCAAAATTTTCACTCTTTTTTATGGTTGAATACTATTTGTGTGCGTGTGCGTGTGTGTGCGTGTGTGTGTGTGTATGTGTGTGTGTATCACATCTCCTTTATCCATTCACCCATCCATGGACACTTAGATTGTTTCATATATATCTTGGCTCTTGTAAATAATGCTGCGATAAACATAGGAGTGCATATATCTTTTTGAATTAGTGTTTTCATTTTCTTTGGGTCAATACCCAGAAGTGGAATTTCTGGATTCTATGGTAGCCCTCTGTTTAATTTTTTGAGGAACCTTCACTCTATTGTCCATAGTTGTACCAATTTACATTCCCACCGACAGTGCACAAGGGCTCCCTTTTCTCCTCATCCTTGCCAGCACTTGTTATTTCTTGTCTTTTTGATATTAGCCATTCTAACAGGTGTGTGGCAATATCCCATTGTGGTTTTGATTTGCATTTCCCTGATGATGAGTGATGCTAAGCATCTTTTCATGTGTCTGTTGGCCATCTGGATGTCTTCTTTGGAAAAGAAACCAGTTGCTTTATTTTTCACCCCAGTTCTGGGCATTTCTTCACTCAGATTCAGTTTTCCCTTTGAACAGAAGAGAGGAATGAAAGAGGTATAGCTCCGCCGGTCATGCCAAGGGTGACTCTGCTAGGTTTGGGAGCTCAGGCTCTCCCCACAGCAGGATCGTCTATGGGCTTATTTCTTTCCAATGCAGTGTCTCCCAGAGGAGCTGGGGTGCTTCCAAAGGGCTGCCTTAGCATCCTCAGCAAAGGCCCCGAAGCAAGAATCTAGCAAAGGCTTGCTGAAGGATAGAGCCTCTGCTACTGAGGAAACCCTACTCTCTACTCACTAAGGGTCTCCCGTTGTACTCTTTGACTTGTGAACAAACATTATGTAACACTTCAAATGTTTTTTTTTTTTTAATTACACCTGTGTTGATGCATGTTGATGGCAGCATTATTCCTAAGAACCAAGAAGTGGAAGGCCTCCCAAGTGTCTACTGACAGATGAAAGGACAAACGACCAGGGGTGTAGCCCTACAATGGGGTATTATCCAGCCTTCAAAAGGAATGTTCTTTCTTTTTAATGTTGATTTATTGTTTTTGACGGAGAGACGGAGCGCAAGCAGGGGAGGTGCAGAGAGAGAGGGAGACACAGAATCTGAAGCAGGCTCCAGGCTCAGAGCTGTCAGCACAGAGCCCGATACGGGACTCGAGCCCATGAACCATGAGATCACGACCTGAGCCCAAATCTCATGCTTAACCGACGGGGCCACCCAGGCGCCCCAGGAATGAAGTTCTGACACATGCACATGACACGCTGTTAAAACTTGAAAGCATTATGCTAAGTCACAAAAAGACAAATACTATATAATTCCATTAGTATGGAATAGTAGTCAAATTCAGTAGACAGAAATAGAATGGCGGTTACCAGGGGCGGGGTAGGGGGAGTTGTTTTCGTTTTAAAACTGGAAGTTCACATCCTGGAAACCTCCCCCAGCCCGAGGATTGGTCACCCAGGCAAAATTGCTTTAGCCTATTCTAATCTGGTTATTTCCCGCCTCCCCCTAATTAACAAGTATGTTATTGAGGAGCGGTTGTGCTAAGCACACATTCTACACGATTTCCCTTGATTTCTCCAAACGATCCTAGGAGGTAAGTATTACTATTATGGAAACCAACATACTTTACTGTTCCTGTGCTAATTAATACTGGGGCAAAACATGTTTTCTGGGGGTTGTGCTAAAACTGGACTATGCTAAATTAGCTGCATGTTCCAGAAAATACTTGCTGCTGGCAGCAGGCTACAGACTGATTTTCTGATCCAGACCACAGGCTTGCTCATGGATACTGTCTTCAAGTTTATTTTTGAGAGAGAGAGAGAGAGAGAGAGAGCAAGTGGGGGAAGGGCAGGGAGAGAGAAAGAGAGGCAGAGAATCCCAAGCAGGCCCTGCACTGCCAGCACAGAGCTTGATGCAAGGCTCGAACTCACAAACTGTGAGATCATGACCTGAGCCGAAGTCGGATGCTTAACTCACTGAACCACCCAGGTGCCTCATGGATACTCACTCCAAGACCCTCACTTCACTGTGCTCCCCAGTCAAGAACTATTATGTCATCAATCCTGCCCAGTCCCAACCAGTCTTTCCAGAACTGCCTTAAAATCACCCTAGACTTCAAACCCTGTCACTCTATTCTCCCGGCTTCCCCTTCTGGAGACGTTACTAGGATTGTCAAGATGGTGTGCTCCGTGATAAAGTCTCCTGATGTTTGTTCTGAGAAATTCGACAGCTGGCATTATTTTTCCTGTTGTAGAGATGACGCATCTGACGCTCAGAGAGATGAACTTTCCCTTCTTTTTTTTTTTTCTTAATTTTTTTAACGTTTATTTATTTTTGAGAGAGGGAGAGAGAGCGTGAGCGGGGGAGGGACAGAGAGAGAGGGAGACAGAATCGGAAGCAGGCTCCGGGCTCTGAGCTGTCAGCTCAGAGCCCGATGCAGGGCTCAAACTCACGAACTGCGAGTAAAGCCAGTTGGGGATATCTTCAGATATCGCCAGTGGCTCCCTAGTGCACCAGAACATAGCTCTCGTTCCTTCCTTGGGCGTCGAAGCTGTCCTCGGCCAATCCTCTTTGTAGCAGGATCTCCCTCCCCTTCCCTTCACCTCTAACACCCCCCTCCCCTCCACTGACACCAGCCACTAGCCCTTCTCCTGGGAGCCAGCCTGCTCCCACCTGAAATGCCCACCAGCCTCCCTCAGCCCGCCTGACTGCAAGGCACTTGACCCCTTCCACCACCCAGAACCTTCCTATTTTCCAGGTCCCGTTCATTCCAGCCGGTTGCTCTGCATTCCCCTTTTCATATGCTCAGGGCTGATTTTCCCAAAAAAGCCGAGTTTCCGGAGGCTTCTTCTCTCTGACCACCTTTGTCTCATCCACACCCCAGTGCCCCAGGGGTGGTTCACTGGGGAGCCATGAACCTTGGTCAGTCGGTCAGTCCCTTCTGAGCCTCGGTCTCAACTGTGAGGCGAGGATGATAATTATCACCTCACGAATCCGTTGTGAGACTCTGCCAGGTGGTATGTGTGAAAATACTTTAAAAAATTTTTTAATTTTTCATTTCTTTTGAGAGAGAGGGAGAGAGGCCGACAGAATCACAAACAGGCTCCACACTGTTAGCGCAGAGCCCGACACGAGGCTCGATCTCACAAACCGTGAGCTCATGTATGACCTGAGCCAAAATAAAGAGTCAGATGCTTGCCCGACTGAGCCACCCCGGCCCCCCAAATACTTTCAAGTTTGACAGACGTTTTGATGAGGTTTCTCTCTCACAGCAAAACCCCTCAAGGATGGGACAACCCTACACCTTGTCTACACTCACCAGCTCCTCAGAGAAAACTCTGATCCCTCCAGGTAGGGCTCTCTCTCGAACTCCTGTGTGGCCGGCCCCCGTGTGAGGTAGGGGGGGAAAAGCTAGGTCTATGACATGTCGTCTAAGAGGGGCTGGGAGATCCCGAGCACCTGGCTATCACCTGGGGGCTTGTCGTTATTTTTATTCTGTGTTTTTGATGGCTTGACAGCCTGCGGCCTTGCTGACCCAGGAGGGACTCCCTCCCAGGGCTCGCCAATTCCTAGAGATGGCAACAACTGGCCCCGGAGGATGTGTTTCATAGGCAACGCATTTCAAAGTCCACACTCCCAAGCACCTCCTTTATTGAGCTCAACCAGGCCACCTTCCCCCGCCCTCATCACCCAGGCCCCCTACCTTACATCCAGCACAGCCCCTGTAACCCAGAGCCCGCTGAAATGACTCCAACCAGCCAGTCCTAATCTGCTTACCTCTCGTCACCTGTTCATTTGCACGGAAACCGCAGGAAAAGCTCAGGCCCCAGAGCCACTCACACCTTTCGTGACACTGCCGGGCTCAGCGGGACTGGACTGAGGCCGAGTGGGGTCTTCAGGGAAGACCTTTCCTGCAAAAGCAAGCGCTCCAGGGGCTCTGGAAGCTGGCTTCCTTCCTGCCCAAGTGCACCAAGGCCAAAACTGACGAACACTGTTCAACTCTGCACCCACCTGATGAGCACCGAGCACGGCTTTGGGCCCAGCACCCCTGATTCGGTCCCTCCCTCAGGGGATTGCCAGTCAAAGGGAAGCCTTTTCTTCCTTCTTTCCCTCCCTCCCTCTCCCTTCCCTTCTCTACCTTTCTTCCTCCCTCCCTCTCTCCCTCCCTTCCTCCCTTCCTTCCTGCCTGCCTTCTTTCTCTCTTCCTTCCCTCCCTTTCTTTCTCTTTTTAGTCATTCTAATAGGTGTATATGGCCTCGTAACTTAAGATTAGGGTGCTGGGGGCACCTGGGTGGCTCAGTCAGTTAAGCATCTGACTCTTGATTTCAGCTCAGGTCATGACTTCACGGTTTCACGAGTTGGAGCCCCGCATTGAGCTCTGTGCTGACATCATGGAGCCTGCTTGGGGTTCTCTCTATCCCTCTCTGTCTGCCCCCCCCTTGCACTCTTTCTATGTCTCTCTCAAAAACGAGTAAACTTTAAAAAAAATATTGGGGTGCTGTATTAGTTCACTGGGGCGGCCATAACAAAATACCACAGGCTGAGTGGTTTAAACACCAGATTTATTTTCTCATAGTCCTGGAGGCTGGGAGTCTGAAATCAGGGCGTCAAGAAGTGTATTTCTTCTTGGCTTGTAAATGGCCACGTTCTCACTGCATCTTCATACAAGGGATTCTCCGCATGTGCACATTTCTGGTATCACTCCAGGTGTCCAAGTCTCTTCTCTTTAGGACACGGTCATGTTGGAGTAAGGCCCACCCTAAATACCTTATTTTAATGCAATCACTTCTTTTCTCCAAATACGTTACATTCTGAAGTACTGAGCATTAGGGCTTCAATATGGGGATTTGAGGGGGCGCAACTCAGCCCATAACAAGCGGCCTAGAGCCATCTCAGCCCAAGCATGCAGGATGGGAACACTGGTGAGCAAGGGGCCTTTACGTGGGACAGGTAGAGAAAGTTCCCTGAGCCCGTGGGGCTCAGAGTGGGATCCACCACCTTGGGACCAAACGCCGGAAGCCTCCTTCCATTGAGAGTGTGGGAAAAAGCACAGGCTGTAGAATCAGAACCCAGCTCTGGCCCCAACTCTGCTGTCTCCTGCCCACACTGACCCACTCCTGGCCTTGAGTGGGTCCCCTCCTCTTAGGCCCACTTTCCGCATCTGTAACAGAAGGGAGACGCGGCCTGGTAGCGAGCAGTTAAGAGGATAACTCCTGCATAGCCGCTGAGCTGCGGGGGAACTACAGTTTCCTTTATTATTATTTTTCTGATTCATTTTTGCTTCTCTTTAGCTGAGCTGTAGGGAAACTTTTGGCATTTTCCCTACCTCCCGGGGTCTGTGCTAAGGTCCAAGCGCTTAGGAAATGTCAGCAGTTAGATTTAAAGATTTGGTAAAATTGGCCTACTGGGGACTCACGATGTCCTCGTACATTTGCACATGCTCAGGAAACAGTCAAGTGCTCTAGAAAGTTTAGCCACTGGGGGGCGCCTGGCTGGCTCAGTCAGTTAAGCATCTGACTCTTGATATCAGCTTAGGTCATGATCTCATGTTGCTGGGATGGAGCCCCGCATCGGGCTCCACGCTGAGCATGGAACATGCTTAAGATTCTCTCTCTCCCTCTCTTCCCGCCCCCATTAAATAAATAAACTTTAAGAAAAGAAAAAAAAAAAGAAAGTTAGCCACTGGGATTATTTGCCACACGTCTAAGATGTCTCCACCTCCCTGACTCTTTCCGTGGCCTACTTAAATAAATTCCCTTCTCTGCCCGCGTTTCTCAAGGAAATATGCATATGCTTTGTAAAATGCACGAGATCCACTGGGCGGAGGGAGGGAGGGCGGAGGAGGGGGGAGTTGCGTCGGCCAGGGGAGAGGATGGGCCGAACAATAAGCAGGTGCCGGGATAGACCATGCCGGCCTCTCCCCCGCCTTCTGAGCAGGGACGGGCCACTGCAGAAAGGAGGCCCTTCCTCTGCCCCCTCAGTGTCGCTGCTGCTGTCCAAGCTTGGACGACTGGGCTCCAGCTCCAGGATTCGCCAGCACGAACCAGCTGAGGAGACGGCTTCCCCATGATGAGACCGAAGTTTCCGTCTGTTCTCCAAGCCAAATCAGAGCGTGTTTTCTTTTTCAAGGCCTTAAGATCAAGGAGCGTGGAATTAAAACCACACTATCGGATTGTCTTTGCTCCCTGACTATGCACAGTCCCTGCCAGGACTGTCTCCTGAGCCCTCAGAGTTATCAGCCCGAAGTGGCATAATTTGCACGTACGATTCTGCACCCAAGAGCCGCCTGGAGCATTTGGGTCCAGATGCTATTTGAAGAAATGAGGGAGACGCCACTTTCCCCAAAGTTCCTGCGATGGTAGCATCCGTGGCCAAGAGGACCAGGATGGGGCCACCCCACTTCTCCAGGGCCACCTGCCACTTGCTCCTGTAGGGACTCTTAGCTCCAAGAAAAACAGGCTGTCACCACCCTCAAGCCCGGCCTGCTCCCTCCTTCGTGGCTCTGCTCACCCCTTCCCCTGATGGCAGGGCACAGGCGCTGTGAGAGAGCAGCGCGCAACCCAGCCTAGAGGGGGAGGCAATCAGGGGAGGCCTCCTGTAGGAGGAGAGTTCTGAGCAGAATAGGAGGTTGGGCAAAGAGAGGGAATCGAAGGCATTGTAGGCAGAGTAGGGGATGAGGGAGGGTTTGGCTTTCTCTGCCTCAAGGAGACCATTCTGCCCTGGATCTTCTTACCCCTCTGTGCAACCCAAATCTCTCTTACTATCCACGGCTCTGGGTAGCAATGTGTTCATCTAGTGTGTGTGTGTGTGTGTGTGTGTGTGTGTCGGAGAAAGATCTGTAGACCCCTTTCCAGCCTCCGTGCCACCTTCATCAAAGCTGGCTAAGCCGTGTCTGCAGCATACCCCTCGAAGCCTCACACCCCAGCCGGACGGGCTCGCCCCCACCTAGCTGTGTTTCTTCAACCGTAACACGGATGATCACGGTCTCTCCCCTCTCAGGGTCACGGCCGGCTGGCCGCTGGCACTGCCTCCCGCTTACCTGCCCGGCATCCCCACAAAACCTGCACGGCCGTCCTCCAAGAGAGGCTGCGGCAGGTGGTCCCCCGGGAGGCCCACGCCCCTGGGACCAGGCAAGCCAAGTCCACACCCCAGCACCGCCCTTCCTGGTCGTGAGACCGCAGGCAAGTCAGTCCTAAAGACCCCGTGGGTAACGTCGGGAAAACAGGGCTGGCGAGTGTGAGAATCACAGGGTGCTTGTTCGGAGCCGTGTCTGGCCCGTGGCAGGGAGCAATGACCGTTTCCTTAAAAAGGGTGCGTGATTAGACCAAAGCCACCACCCAAGTGCCAGGAGCAAAGAGTCCTCAAGACGGGTCGCCTCCTGAATCAGAACTCGTAACTGTCCTTGCGGCTTCGCTTGGGGACCTGGGAAGGTAGGGGACGTGACTAGAGCAGAGATGTGAGCTGGGTCTGCAGAAGGGGAGACACGCTCTTTTACCTGAACGACAAGGCTGGGGGCCAAGCCTGTCCGTGGGAAGCTCGGGGACTCCTGGCCAGAAGCCAGAGTCGTATCGGAGGAGCTGTCGGATGATTCCACGGACCTACTGCGTTCCTGCACTCGGTGTCGCCGGGGAGATGGGACAAAGGCAGGCCCTGCGTTTGTCACCTAGGCAGGGAGTTGGGGACACGAGTGCCGAGGACAGTGTTGGCCACACCCTCTGAGCGCCAGGCAGTGGGGGAGCCCCTAGTCCCCCAGCCCGGGAAACAAGGCTGAGAGAGTGAGGGGACCTGTGGGCTGCCAGCCTGGGAGTCAAGGGGTGTAGACGCAGGTGTGCTCAGACCAGCCTTAGCCCCAAGAGGGCTGCTGCTTTCCCCTTTGCTGGGATTTCTGTGGGTAGAGACCCCGGCCATCTGGACCTGAAGGCCAGAAAAGAGCAAGGAAAGTGTCACCGTGAGGCAGGAGGAAAGGAAGCCTCAGGACGCAGGGCCACTCAGGGTCTCAGGGCTTAACTCCTCGGGGGTCCCACCCACCCAACCCCCGGGGAACCCAGGACCGCAGGGGAACGACAGCTGGCCAGGGCTCCGGGGATCTAACATCCCGAGCCTTGCCGATTTGCTTCTGCCACACACAGAGTCCTGAGAGGTGTGAAGTGTTTTGGCGAGACGAAGAGGCAGAGGCGAGGCCTGGGGAGTTGGGGAGCTTTAGGAAGGAGAGGGTCTTTGCCCTCTCACGCTTGGGGTCGCTGCCGAGACTCCACTCCCTGAGGGCAGGGCTGCCGAGTTATTCTGCGTTGTATCCCCAGACGCGCCACCGGAGGATGAGGAGGACAGCAGGACCTGAAACCTGTGTGGCGCTGGGGAGAGGTGACTTCCACGGACACGGTCACGTTCTGTGACCTTGAACTGGCCGAGAGCAGGGGAAATTTGGAGACAAGCTCTTGGGTCAGTGGGGTCTCTGATGTAGGGCATTCTTGGAGAGTAGGCATGACCAATCAGCGAGACAAAACGTGAGAATCGTCTAGACCATAGGTCCTAACATGGAAGCATGTGCTTGTGGGTGGCGAGGAGGGGTGGAGGGTCAGGTGGGTGGGGGAGGGGCTGCACGGGTTCCTGTTCATTGGCTGGCTAATGCCAGGAGGGCAGGGGGCTGGGTGGACCGCGTGGAGGTCCACAGTCAGGATAAGGAGGCGTGTGCTTTAAGCTCCCATAATTCTTTTTTGTTTTTCCAAAAATTTTTAACGTTTATTCATTTTTTGAGAGACAGAGAGAGACAGAGCACGAGCGGGGGAGGGGCAGAGAGAGAGGGAGACACAGAGTCGGAAGCAGGCTCCAGGCTCTGAGCTGTCCACACAGAGCCCGACGCGGGGCTCAAACCCGTGAACCGTGAGATCATGACCGGAGCTCAAGTCAGACGCTTAGCCAACTGAGCCACCCAGGAGCCCCTATAATTCTTTTTTGTTGTTGTTTAATGTTTATTTATTTATTTTGAGAGAGAAAGAGAGTATGCGCACGTGTGCGAGCAGGGGAGGGGCCGAGAGAGGGAGAGACGGAATCCCAACCAGGCTCCACGCAGTCAGCACAGAGATCATGAGATCATGACCTGAGCCAAAATCAAGAGTCAGATGCCTACCCGACCGAGCCACCCAGGCGCCCTTAAGCTCCTTGAACTTTAGAAAGAATCGGGGACCCAGATTTTCACCAGTGGGTTTCACCCTGTGACTCTGGGGTTCCATTGCTTCCAAATTCACGGGTTTCTCCCAGGCCTTCCTGAAATCCCGAAGCAGGAGGAGAGGTGAGGGACGGCTCACCAAATGCCCTTCTTGGCCTTGGGGGGCCCGGCTAACTTCCCCTCCTGTGGTTCCGCGTTGGCTGTCGGCACAGCCCACGGCTCCCGCGGTCGTGAAGCCACAGAAGTCCCTGCAAACGCCACCCAAAGCTGAAAGTTGTTTAAGAACCAGCGCCTTTAGCAAAATCGGGGTGGCTGAGCCCTCCTGTCCTCCCTGTGCCGGTCCCTGCTGCTGCTGCTGGAGTCAAAGGCCCTGGCCCTGCCCCCAAGGGACTGAGCGTGATGAGAATCCAGGGAAAGGAGGGGAAGGGGAGGAGGGAGACCGGCCGGGCGTTGCCCGCAGTCACCGAATCCACTCGGAGAGGAGAGCCCACAGTCCTCAGGCCAGCCCCTCTCTGGATTTTTAGCGCAGCTCCCCCCACTGTGAGCAGCAGCCCCTGCCCAGAACCCGATCGGGGTGGAACCACACGTCGCTGCTTAGCCAATGCCACGCTCCGTGCTTCGCAGCCTTGCCCACTTGTTCCTAGTGAAATGCCAAGGAGCTGGGTCTTAAACAAACCCTCCTTGTCCTCCATGGCCCCTGGCACTTCCCAGCCCTGCGTGAGCATCTCGGGCCTGTCTGTGGGCCACCAGCTCTGGATCAGAGGCCTCCCGACGCCTCACCCCTCCCTGTCTCTCCCTCCCATTCCGCTGAAAATGCAAACCTTCTGTGTTTAGCGCAGGCCTGTCAGTCAAAGTGTAACGCCAGACAAAAGAATCATCTCAGTGGGTGGCTTTGGGACTGTGTGGCTGCCAGAGCTGCCTGGGTCGACCCAGACTGTGGACTTTGGCTCGGCGAGGGGCAGGCTGCTGCCTGGGCTCCTGTTCTGGAACAGTGGGTGGGGGAGCAAGGAACATTCACGGAGCGCCTATGCTGCGCCTGTCTTCGCGGCAGGCTTTTGAAATGTCACCTATTTCATCCATTCCTCGCCGCAGTCCCGAGGGGTGGGCTTTGCTCCACTTTACAGATGAGCAAACAGAGGCACAGGGCTTTTCCGACTCCACCCTCCTCACCAGGGCCACAGCCCGGGGCTCGAACTCGATTCTCACCCCGGGCGTCTCCGCCCTTTCCCCAAGCCTTTGGCGGGGGTGTTTTTTGCCTCACGGGAGGTGCTCCGTCAATGGTACCAGTGACTCACGTCACCACTAGGAAAGGGCACAGGGTTCGAAACCAGGACAGACCCGGAGAATGGCATTGTCAGGATGCCGCCTGCAGGGTCGGTGCCGGTCCTGACACTCCCCTGTGACTGCTGAAGGAACTGGCGCCTCCAGGGTGGGGCGGATTTCACCCGCAGACTCAGGCGGTGTCCGCTCCCTTCTGCCCAGCGGGGACACTGCTATCTGGCCTCTCCGTCACCACCGCGGCTCGGCCATGCCACCATTGCTGCGTAGCTTCGATCCTTCCCCTCCGGGCTCCTAGCTAAGCACACGGGCTTTTCGGTTCTACTTCCTCGACAAGCCAAGTCTCCATCTCGGGCATCTGTCATTGCTGCCAAGAGGCTTCTCAGAGGCTGCAAGGAGCCAGGGCAGGTGCTCTGGCCTCAGGAACCTGTTTGCGGCGCTGTCTGCTGAGCCTCCGCAGGTTCGGATTCTGTAAAACGACACCAGAGCCCAGGAATTTGCATGTTAACAGGCTCCCCGGGTGACTGATGCGGGCACTGCCCCTGGAGAAGCTCTGAAGGACACCAGTGCAAGCTTCCCAAACGGCTTAACGCTCGAGAAGAGAAAAACGCTTTGGAAAAAGAGGTGTGCGAAACATTTAGAGATACGTTGGAGGTGGGTGGGCGTGTGGAGTGTGCTAGGATCCGACACACTTGCCCCCCGCCTCCAACTCGGAGCTGGCGGTTTTAGATATGTCGTCACCTTTGGACCCCACAAGAGCCCCGCAAGATCAACCGGGTTGTTAGCGCTTCTCGCAAAGAAGGGACGCTGAGGCTCAGGAAGGTTAAGGACACGCAGGAGTTTTCATAGCTCCCGGTAAAGACCCAGAATTGGACGCCACGTCTGGCTGATTCCGGAAGGCTTATTTACAAATATTGCTGTCAGTGACTGAGGGGGTATCAGGGCCAGGCACAGAGTCGGTGTCAAAAGCGTGCCTGTTCAGTGACGGAAGGGTGCACGAACACGCGCGTGAACGAATGAATGAGTAAACGAGAGAACAAAACTGCTCTGAGATGAAGGAAACCCGCCCAAAAGGTTCCCTCTATGACTCATGCCCCAACAACCCCTCCCGCCGTTCCTTTAATCTGAAAGGTGACCCGGCTAAGTTTGCCCAGTTGATAAGCCCATGCCACTCACCTGCACCTTTAATCTGCAACCTGAACCCAAACAGGAAGCTGGGGCCAGAGATAAGGCTGAGGAAGGCGATGCCTGGAATCATTACCAGCCCGGAATTAGCCATTTAACTTGACGTCTCCACTCGGAGGTGGTCGGGCACCTCCTAGGTGCCACGCGGTGCCGTAGGCACCAACGATGAAGCAAGAAAGCAGACAGTGCCTGCCCTCCGGAGGCTTGTGGCCTACTGGGAATCTAGGGGTCAGAGAGGTACGCGCGCAGGGCCCGAGTGATCTGGAGGGGGAGGGCCATGGAGGCGCGGGCTTCAGGCTGGGGCCTTAGAGGGGAGAAGCATCCAGGTGGGAGTTAGCAATGCCAAGGATGCAATCCTTCTGAGCCCAACCGTGTAAGGCAAATTGGTGCTCGCTGTGTTTGCTTTTCCTGTTCTCGGTCAAGATGGCCTTCACCAAGCCCTCATCCATCACCACCACTTAGCGCGCACTCTGCACCTGCCCCCCCCCCCCCAGCTTTGTCTCAGCTTTGTCCCCGGGAGCAGCTGCCCAGCCGGACCTTTTCCCTCGGGCTTCTCCCCTGCCTTCCCACGCCCTCCGGCAGTGTGTGCCGAGGCCCCCTCATCCTGGACCACTAGCTAGTTTTCAAGGATCTGGCGCCTGAGTGGCTCCATCGGTTGAGCATCTGACTCTTGGTTTTGGCTCAGGTCATGATCTCACGGTTTCATGGGTTTGAGCCCCGTGTCGGGCTGTACTGTCAATGCAGAGCCTGCTTGGGATTCCCTCTCTCTCCCTCTCTCTCCCTCTCTCTCCCTCTCACCTGCTCACACTGTCTCTCCCTCAAAATAAATAAACGAAACCTAAAACCAAATTTTTTCTAAAGGTCACATGAAAAAATTAAGGTATATGTAAAATGTATTCTATTCTGTTTTTGTAGTCAAAGGTAAGAAATACTCAAAACTCAGTACTTCCTAGCTATTTTACATCTTCGTCATCTACTATTATATATTTGCTTTTATTATGTATAAACGTATTATTTAATATTATTTACATTTACATCCATTGCATCTGTAGGGTAGAAATACAACGGAATGGCAGGACCGGGTGTCTTCTTCCAACTCTGTGTTCAGCGACGTCACCTTCGTAGTCCGAAATGGCCACGATAGGAGCATTTACACCACAGGAATCAGTGTGAGCTGTTCTTTTGCTTATTGTCTTGATTTAAAAACATGATTGAGAAAATGTTAGTGATACAGTTAAACGTAAGTGTGTTGTATATCGTACTTGCATTGCGAATAGTATAAAAACTCGAGAAAATACTCTTGCAGCATTAGAAAACTGTTGTCTGATTCAGCAGAGAGGTCGGTCCCATGAGTGACCAACGAGTGAAGTGCCAATATACATCTTCATTGTGTCACATCTGTCTTATGAAAATACCAAGCAGCACGTGTTACTTGTACATTCATTCGAAGTAGGCTCATTGTCAACGATATGACCGACTCTGCTGACCCAAATTTTCTTCAAGCATTTATTCATAGTCTGATTTTGTGACACTGTTGACTAGTAAATTATAAAGACTATGGATTTTGCAAGAAATAGAAGGTCACGTTGAAGTTCAAGGTGTAAGGAATCTATAATAAAGATTATTGAATATTGTTTTTTGTAAATTAAAAAAAAATTTTTAATGTTTATTTATTTTTGAGAGAGAGAGAGACAGAGCACGGGCAGGGGAATGGCAGAGAGAGAGGGAGACACAGAATCCGAAGCAGGTTCCAGGCTCTGAGCTGTCAGCACAGAGCCCGACGCGGGGCTCGAACTCACAGACCATGAGATCATGACCTGAGCTGAAGCCGGACGCTTAACCGACTGAGCCACCCAGGGCAGCCCTGTTTTTTCTAAATTCTATGCTGTAATCCTTTATAACAGTTCGATTTATAATACACTTATGCACATATATATGCACATTTTTTGGAGAGCTGTGTTGCCTCTCTGTGTGTTTGGCAAATTTGGAGAGTTCCAAATTCCATTTCTCTTCCTCAAACCTATACTTCTCTACCAGGCGGTTCTCAAACGCTTTCCAATCTTTCCCTTCATGGATTCACAAAACGAGTTTTCACGTTAAAGCTAAGCTCCCTCTCCCCTCACTCACAACATTTGAAAGAAAAGAAACAAAAGTATAAATAAAACCTTCTGGAGAATCCCCATCACACGAGGCCTTTGGGACAGAGCTGTTGCACCTGAGCAAGCCTCAAGTGCCCTGGACACAGACCTTTCACAGCCGCCCTGTCCCGGACCCTAAGACATGCTGGCCTGTGACCCAGACCCCTTGCCTGGGCCTTCACACACTCCATCTTGTTACAGACTCTCATCAGGAAAGAGGAGGCGGCCATTCTTCTGCCGTGTTTGCCCAACACGCTGTTTACTTCCTCGGGAGTTTCTCGACTGTCTAGAAAAGACGCAGAGGGTTCGCTCTGCTGGGGCTCAGGTACACCATCATGGGGCTGAACTTGAGTGAGGCATCACTCTGGTCACCATTTTTGTATCCTGGACATCCCAGGCTTTTCCCATTGTGATGTTAGATTATATAATCAGGCCTCTACAGAAATCGTCACAAGTGGCCTAAGTCTTTTGTAGATAAGGAGTCCTTAGGGGCTAAGGTAAGGCTTATAGCTCTTCATTCAGTGACTCAGAGACCCAGCAGTGGACAGCTCTGAGCCACTAGGCACCTGGCACTTTGCTAAGACATTGAATGCATTCCGTCTTAATCCTCGCTGAAACCCCACGAGATGTCCTATTGTTATCCCTTGTAAACGGATGAGGACAATGGGGCTCAGAGACACTACCCACTTGCTGGGCTCCCACAGCCAATAAGTAGAGACTCGGGATATAAACCTGCTGGCTATCCCAGTCCTGATAACTTGCTGCCAGCTGGCCTCACCCTCCGGCCTCTTACTCCTCCCACCGTGGCCCCAAGTGCAATTCTGGAGGTATGGGGCCCACGCGGGGCATACTGCTTGAAAGGAGTCACTCTGCCGGCTGTTAAAAAACATGATTGAAACACAAACAAATGAAAGCAAATTAATCAACTTCTCTGACTCAGTTTTTCTGTCTATAAAATAGGTTATGAAGAAGGCTTAATGAGAAAAATCTGTGAAAAGTGCCCGGAACCCAGAAAGAGCTTGGTAGGGTCAACTCTAATTAATAACACACAAGATGACTCACGTAAACCACCCAGAAGAGAGGCTGGCACATACGGTGTGTTCAGTAAATGATATTCCTTATCATGACTAATATTTTCTGTCCCTCATTAGAGCTACAGCAAGCGTCCTGCTTCCAGAAAACCATTTGCAGTGACAATTCCACTATCTGTCCTGGTTTTCCCAGGACACAGCGGGTAACAAGCAGGCATCCAGGGACCAGTTTAGGGTCCCACCTACAATCTTTAATATGATTTCTGGGAGAGGGGACATGTGTTCTGAGTTCCAAGTAACTGACTTATACGTTGTTTGAAAACCAGGGTCCATTTATAGCGATGGATGGGCTTCTCGTGGTTTTCAAACACTTTTTTTTTTTTTAAGCTCCAGCAACCTTTGTTCAAACGTTGATCTGAAACAGACTTTACCACCAACAAGTGCAATTGAGATCGAGGGGAGGGAGGTGGCCTAGAGCCCGCCCCCCGTAGCAGGTTCTGCCAAGCATGGTCTAAAACCCCAGCTTATACTGTTGTCAGCAGTTTAGGGACTTCTAAAGACCAGCTGGATTATTTGGTTTATTGAGAATGGTTTTGTGTCCACCACAGGGGGCTGTTTAGGGCGCATGAGATGCCTTTGGTTGAAGGCTTCTGTCTTGTCTTAAATATGCCTCTGTTTCAGCACAAGTAATCGCTTCACTGTGATGTCAGGTTAATGGGGTCCTCTGCCGAACCCTGAGATATTGCCGATATTGCTTTTCCACGGATCAAACGAGGCAGATCAAAGTCAAGATTTTCAAAATTCTCCTGTAGAAGGAAGTGCCTCCAGGCAAAACTTTGAGGTTTGCAATAAGCTTGAAAACTAGCCTTGACTTTCTTTTGGCAGCAGAAAGGATCCTTTGATTGGTGCCAAGCAGGAATAGATTTCTTCTCAGAAACTATTTTATAGATTACGTGTCGTTTCCTACTTTCCTTTTCATTCTCATAGCAATTATCTTCCTTTCAGAGAACGTCTGCGCAGCATACAGTAGGCATGTTTCAGCAGATAAGCACTGGAAGCCAACCCAGCTGGGAGCGCCATTGTTTCTGTAACCCTTCTAAATCCCGGGGCCCACGTGGGCAGCTTCGCATTCAAAGAACCATAGTCCTGGGGCCAAAAAAGTAATTAAAAAAAGAATTCCAAACCGTATCCGGGCTTCTCAAAACTGTGAAGAAGATCCAAATTTAGAGTCTACAGCAACAGTATCTACTGGAATGTCTCTCCCCAGCCCCCCACGTCCACGCTACCAGGTGTCTGGAGCCTCTTGCTCTCCACTGGGTCTCTCAAGCCTTTCTCCACACCAGCTCTTGTGCTGGGGTGGCCGTTACGGGACTATCGTGGGTGGGCAGGGGCGAGGCGGTGGGGAGGGAAAAATGTGGGTACTCTCTTTTCATCTTCGTGACTTTGGGTTTGAGGTTTGCTGTGCTCCAAATTATATTCTTGCTATTGTCTGATTTTGTGTGGAGTACAAATAAATCTTTCAACCTGCTGCACGGTGGCACATGAGCCGACGGGCGCAGTAGAGCCATATTTACGAGTTTTAGAAGTTTCTTCTCTTACTTCGCGTGTTTCTAGTAGCCCGTAGGACCAAGAAAATCTCGCCCCTATATCAATAACAGGATTCTTATGGCCACTTTTTCTCGTAGGACAAATGAGAGTATCCACGTATATTTCTATTTGCACCTGGTTAATCTATTGTAATGAAGGTTAAATAACGTAGAGGAAGTTATTACTCTGAAAAATCCATTGAAAGGCAGGGGCTTGATGGTAAAATTAGAAGTCCCTCCCTTGGCTCTGATGGTAAGAAGTTAGTGAAACTGTGGGCAGCTGACAATGATTGGAGTGAGAAATATCTCCTGAATTCATTAAAGAGAAACCCTTACAAATCGACAGACCCTTAAAAATCAGTTTTCAGAAAACAATTCAACGGAAAAGGAAACCCTTAGGAACAGGTACGAGACCCCCACCTCGGGTGCTTCTTGGCAATCATGCTCTCGTTCACTTTAAAACGAGACTTTATCTGTGGCAGCACCGGAGATACAAACAGTTGATGACATAATTAATGAAACTGATGAAATCCCTGTCTTCAAGAAGTGTCTGCTCCAGAGGGAGTCATGATCAATGACGAGCACTGACCGGATGCAGCAGTCTAAGTGGGGCTAGACTGTTACTGGTCTAGAAACTCACATTGTGGAAGCACAAAGTAAGGGTGCCCAAGCCTCTCTGTGGGTACAAGGGCCAGGGAAAGCCACACCAAGCAGAAGGGATCAGGAAGCAGGTTCCAGACTGAGGGAACAGCATGTGCAAAGGATCTAATGCACGAGTATCCACGGTGGGTTTAGGAAACAGAGTCCTCCCATGAGGCTGGAATGTGGAAAGCAGAGAAATAAGCCCACGGATGGAGGTGAGGATTTACTAGGTGTCTGTGGAGGACCGGAGCAGAGAGACGTGGCTGGAAGAAGAGGCTGAGGTTGAACCAACACGGACAGTTTATCCTGTGTCACAAAGACACCCAGTTGGTAGATTGGACTCGGCCATCACAACGTGAAGCCTTCACTTCCAGCTCTGCAAGTGGGCCTCCACCTTCACCAAGCCCTTCCTCCTTTGGAATTTACGAGAGGGCTCAGATATCAGGAACTTTAGCAGAGGCCCCAGGTTTCTAGGAAACACAAACCAGCACCTTCTCATCAAAGACTGGAAAGCTCTGGGGAAGACCGTGTGGGACTGTGGTAACTGCATGATTTCCTGGAAGGGGCGCAGGGCTGCATGTGCGGTTCAGGCCAAAGCAGGGGGAGAGGCAACGGAGCAAGAGGAATGATTAAAGAGAGAAGCCCATGAGGAGCCCAACCTCCTTAGATAGATATATAGATAGATGATGATAGATCAATCGATCGATCGATCCATGTTATTTGTATCATCTACTCGTCTCTTCAAATCTGACTCCAGGAATCTCCCATATTGCTTTTCTACTGTACAGTTAAGAACAAAAGCGTGCCCATCCGAGCAAACGCTTTCTTCTCTGGTTCCTTCCAATGTGGTGCTAGGTCCAATGATCCCATTCATAGCAGAATGGCTTTCATCTGTGAATAACGGACCACTCTCAACCCCCCAGCCCCTCATAACACTCCAGATTAAAAAAAAAAAAAAAACGGGAAGGCAATGATCATAAATTCTCTTAAGGGTTCCAAACAACAGCGCCTCCAAGCCAGGGATCCTCAGACCCTGGAGGAGTATTCCATTTCCGAGTGGCGAGAAAGGCCATAAACAGTCCAAATTCTTCCCTCAGATTGAATTTCCTCATGTTTGTAAAGGTTCAGCTATCCTTTAACAAACGTTAAAGTTTGAAGAAAAAATAACTACTCAAGTCTCTATGTACATAGAATATCCTTTCCAACAGTAGAACAATAATCTCCATAAGACATTTTACAAGGAACTGAGGTCATACAGAGTACTGTCTATTAAAAATTGCCCCCAACCTTTTTACTAACTGAATTGTTTTCTTCTTCATATCCGATTACCTTTTATTCCACTGCGTTATTCAAAGACAGATTAGAGTAAGTGCAATGAAATCAACCACGTATAACAATGTTTGAGTACGTTAAGAGCCTGGATTTTTGTTCTGGCTTTGCCACCAACTGGTGTTTGACCTTGGGAAAAGCTTTTGACATCACTGAGTTTTTATTTCTCTATCTGGAAATCGATGAAGGTGATCTCTAAGGTCTTTTCTGATGAAATATCCAATGGATTTATACATCTTTGTATCCCCTTTGATTAGCATTGTGCTTGACACAGAGCAGGTGCTTAGTAAGTATCTCGAGTGGATGAGTGTGGAGTGATTCTCTGCTTTGCTTCACAAAGATAATGTTGTATGGTTTGTTTTGCTCCCACTGATGTTGGTACGTGGTGTTTTTTTTTTTTTTTTAATTTTTTTTTCAACGTTTATTTATTTTTGGGACAGAGAGAGACAGAGCATGAACGGGGGAGGGGCAGAGAGAGAGGGAGACACAGAATCGGAAACAGGCTCCAGGCTCCGAGCCATCGGCCCAGAGCCTGACGCGGGGCTCAAACTCACGGACCGCGAGATCGTGACCTGGCTGAAGTCGGACGCTCAACCGACTGTGCCACCCAGGCGCCCTGGTACGTGGTGGTTTGAGCGAGCACATGCCTACTGTTGTCTTGCTGGCACTTGAGGCTGATTTTCCAGCAACCAATTAAAATGCTTCTAAAAATACCATGCGGGCCGAACAAAATGTTTCTATGACCTGTATTCAGTCGACAGAACAAAACTGTCCTGCAAGACGCGTGGTTATTTGACCTGTGCGTTAGATGTTCAATATGTGACTTGAATTTGGAATTGGGGACACGGATGTAGCCCACGCTATCCTACTTTACACAGATTCATGTGTGTACATATGGACTCTTACCTGATGTGCATCCAAATCAACAGTTACAAGATGGGCAGTGATAATTTCCTGTGAGGCCCCTAGGAGGCTGGCAGAAATGATCCATGTAATGGTTATTATATAACACACCAGCAGAACATTCCGGTGCAAAGGCTCACAGTTAAAGAAAGCACCCTGTTGGTGAGATAGCTCCCCTCAAGCTCATATAGGCCCGCCTCTTGGAGACTAAAGTCCTAACAGAAGAAACTGGCCGTGTCCGTTTGAGGTGGGAACTAGAATAGCAAAGCCACAGATAGGGGCAAATTATAGCAATTCAGAGATTTGACACAGGAACTCAGGAACCAAGAAGAGGGATGGTAAGACCACCAGGTTGTAGAAGATGTACAGCGGGACTTATAAAAAATGTTAGAACTTATTATATCTTAAATGTATGGAAGAGCAGAATAAGCACAGAGCTAATTCTTCAGAGGAGTCTAAGCATTTTTATGAAGTTTTATAAACTTTAAGAGAAGTCACAGAATATGATGCCATGAGTCCTTTCAATATGAACACCTGTGTCTTTCTCAAGGTCTGGGAAATGCAAAATAGCAACTCTGACTCTTTTTCTTCCCTCTGGTTTCTTTTCTTTTCTTTTTTACATTTTATTTTTGAAAGACAGAGAGAAACACAGTGTGAACAGGGGAGGGGCAGAGAGAGAGGGAGACACAGAATCCGAAGCAGGCTCCAGGCTCCGAGCTGTCAGCACAGAGCCCGACGTGGGGCTCGAACCCACAAACTGTGAGATCATGACCGGAACCATGACTGACTGAGCCACCCACGTGCCCCTCTTCTCACTGGTTTGTTTTCCTTTTTGTGAACCTCTGACCAGAAAGGGTTGAAATGTTAGAATCACTCCTCTAAGACTCTTCCCTTCCATAGCTTCCTCTTTGTGTCCTGGGGAGAAGAAGTCCTTGGGTCTGATCCTCTAGCTCAACCGTTCAACCTTAGGGTGGGCTTGTCAGCTGCCCCTTTTTAATTGTGATTATCACAGTTTAATTCCAAGATCCCTGTTTCATTATACCGGCACGTTCTTGTTGTAGAGCTGTGAGGGCCTCTCTTTAAGCCTCTGAAGATTATACATTTTTTTTTTTTTTTTAAGTCTTGTGCCTCGCTATTAACTCAATTTACTTGGATTTTAGCCTTTTCTGTTGTTGAGTCTGTGGTCTTTCTTGCCTGGCGTTGGTTTTCTTCCACTGTTACGGGTGGCTTGGTTGCAGAGGTTCTGGGCAGCAAAGTGGCCGGCAGCTAAGCCCTCCTTGGGGAGCGGCACCAGGAGCAGGCTGGGGTCTCTCTCCCCTGCTCTCCGCCCAGAGGGGAGAGGCGGAAACCAGCAGGCGTCGCCGCCACCACTGGGGGTGGGCGTGTGGAGGAGGCAGGGAGGCTCCTGGCCAGCGAGGAAGTCTGCTCCCGGACCCACAGGCCAGGTGCACTGGGCCACTGTCCACGACTCCAAAGCAGGGTGCCGATGGGGGTCCTAAGGGTGGCACTGGGTGCTGGGGAGGAGGGCAGTGCAACATGATGGGAAAAATATGTCCCTGGAAGCTTTGAGCTTGAAGGCGAGGTTTGAAAGCTGCGGACTTCCTGCAGAATGGTCAGGTCTTTCCTCTTGGGCCATTCTGCTTGTCTAGAGAAGGGCCTTCCACCCCCCACCTGGCGGGTGTCATCCTGTCGGCCACAGTTCTGGGGACTGATTACATGGGGCCTTCAGTCAGGTGAATGATCACTCACCCCTCTTCCCCCTGCCCTGAATGGCGTCCCCGTCCTCTGCAATCCCTGGTGCTCCTGAACTTTCCATCCCTCGGGCTGGGGCCTTGCATTTCTGCCTGGATGCTAGTGGTGGTGGTAGCCGAGTCTGGGGAACCGGCTTCTTAAACACCCATTTCTTTTGGTTTGGTTTTTGCACTACCTTCATTGCTACTGCAGAGGCATCTGACGCCCCCTCTTGGGAGTCTTGCGGTGTAGAGCAGGTGGCTTCTTGGCTACCCCCCACCCCCACCCTGTGGGGGTGGGGGGTAGCCAGCTTTCTCCCGTCAGTTTCCGCCGGTCCACCTGTTTCCTAGCATCCCGGACTTCGTTACAGCTGTCGGGTTTCCCAGTCTGTTTGTCCTTGTGGGTTTATGAGTCAAGAAAAATCAAAATCTCTGATTTTAGAGGGGTTTTGGAAGGGAGAATAAGAAAACACTGGTGTCCGAGCCACTGTCATACTGAGAGTTTGTTCTCTCTCCTCTCTGGGGTCAGTAGCTACCTGCACACTGCCCTGTTCTCTGGACTCAGTGCCCACTCACTGCTTTTTGTCAGGATGTCGGTACTTGGAGGCAGGCCCTCAACTAACCACACATTCGCAGTAACTCCAACCCGCTCTCCCTTCCTCTTCCCACAATCAGTCCCTGGGGGTTCCCAGCAGCCACCAACCTCTCCCTCTTCTACGGAAGTTTCTCCTGCAAATGTCTGAGGCATGGGTTTCCTATCGCCCCTTTCTTCTCTTTTCTCTATGTTGATCGGATCCATTTGGCTTTTTAAAGGAGCTTTTCAAAAGTTCTTGTCTGCCAATGGCACTCTTTCTTATTATCCAAACCAGTTATCATTTTATTATTAAAGTATATATATATAACATATATATTTCTACACTTCATGAAAATTTGGGCGGAACCGGGAATAATTACAAGTGCTCAATTAACCATCTCATCAAATCCTGGCTTTGAAAATATCCAGGCCATCTTCTCTTCCCCCTTTTGGTGGTTAGGGGGTGAGCTGGAAGGTTGTATCGAACTTGGAATGGTTTTCGTCACACCAAGATTATTCATCCATGTTTTACGGTAGTACTTTTGTGTTACATTTTCGTATTTAAATCCTTGGTTCATTTGAATTTATGTTTGGTGTAAGATGTAGAAAGGTGTCTAGATTTTTTTCAAATGTTCAACCATTTGTTCAAACATTAGTTATTGACTAGTTTCCTGATTTGAAATATATACTCTTTTAATTCATGTAGCTTCATAATGTGTTTTATTATCTCATGGGTGAAGTTCTCCTTAATAATTCCCCTTGTTTTGTAATGAGCACTTTTAACATCTACTCTCTTGGCAATTTTCAAATATGCAATACGGTATTAGTAACTATAGTCACCGTGCTTGTCCATGACATCCCCAGGACTTATTTATTTCCTAACTGGAATTTGTGCCTTCCGACCCCCTTCACGTATTTTGCCCATCCCACAACCCCTGGCTCTGGCAATCACCAATCTGTTCTCTATACCCATAAGCTTGTTATTTTTTTCAATTAAAAAATTCACATATGAGTGAAATCATGTGGTATTTGTCTTCCTCTGATTTATTTCACTTAGCATGATGCCCTCAAGGTCCATTCATGTTGTCATAAATGGCAAGATTTCATTCCTTTTTATAGCTGAATAATATTCCCTTGTATGTGTGGGTGTATATATCTTCTTTATCCATTCATCCATCGATGGACACTTAGGTTGTTTCTATATCTTGCCTTTGTGAATAATGCTGTCATGAACATGGGATGCATATATCTTTCTGAATTAGTGTTTTCATTTTCTTTGGATACTCAGAAGTGGGATTGCTGGATCATATAGTAGTTTTATTTTTCATTTTTTAAGGAACTTCCATACAGTTTTCCCTAGAGGCTACACCAGTTTACATCTCCATCTACAGTGCAGAAGGGTTCCCTTCTCTGCACATTCTTGCCAACACTTGTTATTTCTTAGCTTTTTGATACTAGCCATTTTAACAGGTGCAAAGCGATGTCTCATTATGGCTTTGATTTGCATCTCCCTGATGATTCGTGATGTTGAGCATCTTTTCATGCACCTGCAGGCCATCTGTATGTCTTCCTTAAAAAAATGTCTATTCAGATCCTCTGGCCATTTTTAACTTAACCAAAAAATTGGACAACCTGGATGAAATGGATAAATCCCTAGAAATACACAACCTTCCAGCCTCAGTTATGAAGAAATGGAAAATCTGAAGAGACTTATTGATAGTAAGCAGATTGAATCAGTAATCAAAAACCTCTCAATGAACAAAAGTCCAGCAGCAAATAGCTTCACTGGTGAATTCTGCCAACATTCAAAGAAGAATTAACACCAATCCTCTCAAAATCTTCTAAAAACTAGAAGAGAAGGAAGTACATTCAAAGTCATTTCACAAGGCCAGCATTATTCTGATACTAAAACCAGATAGACACCACAAAAACAAAAATCATAGGTCAATACCCATGATGAACATAGATGCAAAAATCCTCACAAAATATTGGCAAACCAATACGTTAAAAGGGTCATATGCCATGATGAAGTGGGGATTTATTCCAGGGATGCAAGAAAGTTTCAATATTTGCAAATCAATCAACATGATACATGACATCAATAAACTCAAGGAGGAATAATAATAATAATAATTAATAATATTAGTATATTATTATAATATTATTATATTTTTATATTATAATTTATTTTATAATTTTTATAATTATATTATAATTTATTATTTATAATAATTATTATAATATTAATAATATTATATAACAATATATAATAATAATAATAATTATCAGATGATAATTTCAGTAGATGCAGAAAAAAAGTTTGTTAAAATTCAACATTCATTTATGATAAAAACTCTCAACAAAGTGGGTGGAGAGGGAACGTGCTTCAACATAATAAAGGCCATATATGACAAACCCACAACTAACATCACACTCAATGGTAAAAAAGTGAATGCTTTTCTTCTAAGATCAGGAACAAGACAGAGATGCCCACTCTTGTCACTTTTATTCAACATAGTATTGGAAGTCCTAGCCAGAGCAATTAGGCAAGAAAAAGAATAAAGGCATCCAAATTAGAAAGAAAAGGGTAAAACTGCCAATATTTGCAGATTACATGATAGTATATACAGAAAGCCCTAAAGACACCACCCAACACTATTCGAATTAATAAACAAATTCAGTAACGTTGCCGGATATGGAATCAATACCGAAAAATCTGTTGTGTTTCTACACATTAATAATGATCGGAGGTGTCTGGGTGACTCAGTCGGTTGAGCGCCTGACTTCGGCTCTGGTCATGATCTCATAGTTCTTGAATTTGAGCTTTCATTGGGCTCACTGCTATCAGTGAGGAGCACCCTTTGGATCCTCTGTCCCCCCCTCCCCCACCCCTCCTCTGCTCATTCTCTCTCTCTCAAAAATAAAAATTCACATTAAAAACTATGATCAAAAAGAGAAATTATGAAAACAATTCTATTTACAATTGCATCAAAAAGAATCAAATAACTAGAAAAAATATAACCAAGCAGGTGAAAGACCCGTACACTGAAAATTATAAAACACTGATGAAAGAAATGGAAGAAGACACAGAGAAGTGGAAAAATATGCTGTGCTCATGGGTTGAAAGAATTAATATTGTTAAAATATACACACTTCCCAAAGCAATCTACAGATTCAATGCAATCCCTATCCAAATTCCAATGGCACTTTTCACAGAAATAGAATAATCTTAAAATGTGTATGAAATCACAAAAGACCCTAAATAAACAAAATGATCTTGAGAAAGAAGAACGAAGCTGAAGGCATCATGCTCCCTGATCTCAAACTATCGTGCAAAGCTATGGTCATCAAAATGTGTTATTGGCATAAAAACGAACACAGAGATCAATAAAATAGAATATAGATCCCAGATATAAACCCATGGTCAAGTAATTTACAGCAAAGGAGACAAGTATATACAACGGGGAAATAAATGCTCTTGGGAAAACTGGACAGCCACACACAAAAGAATGAAACTGGACCACTGTCTTACACCACACGCAAAAATTAACTCAAAATGGATTAAAGGCTCAATTGTAAGACCTGAAAGCATAAAACTCCTAGAAGAAAATAGAGGTGAGATGCTCCTTGACATTGGTCTTGGTGATGATTTTTAAAATCTGACTCCAAAAGCAAAGGCAATAAAAGAAAAAAAAAATAGACCAGTAGGACTACCTCAAACTAAAAAACTTCGGCACAGCAAAGGAAATCAACAAAATGGAAATGCAACCCACTGGATGGGAGGAAATATTTGCAGATTCTATATCTGATAAGGGGTTATCATCCAAAATATATAAAGAACTCCTACAACTCCATAGCAAAGAAACCAAACAATGTAACAGTTCTTTTTAGCTCTTTCCTTGGCAATTTGTCTAAGTTTATTCTACTAAATACATTTTTAATAATTTGGGCAAGTTAGAGAATCCCATTAGAATTTGGGAGGGCTTGGATTTATTTTTACGGATTCTTTTAGGGAACGTTGGCATTTTAATAATTATAAGCCATATTTCAGCCTCTTGGATGAATTTACATTATCCAGCCAGCTGAAGTAATCGTTTACTTTAAGATGTAATAAAATTGTCTCAACATCCCATCTCACACCTGATAGAAGTCCCAACACGCTTCTCAGTCTCTCTGGGGTTTCATGGCAGTGGAAGGGGTTCGGTGTTTATTTTTTCCTGAGCCAGTTCCATTTTTCTGCTTCCATGGAATTTTTGATCTCTGCTCTGGCTCTGACCCCTGCACGTCTGTCCTTTCTCCAGTCCACAACACCCCACTGGAGACCATCTGATCTTTTTGCTGGCATGAACTCAAGGCCACGAGCACACGACATGGGCAACTTCAGGATAAGTCTGAGCCCTGGAGTCAGAATGTCTAGGTCAACAGTTAGACTCCACTGGCAAGCTGTGCGCTTGGTCAAGTTACTTAACTTCTCTCTGCCTGAGTTCCTCATCTATTATGGGAAATAGATTTTTTTTGACTATTAAATGATAAACACAGTTTAAATGCTTAGTGTATTGCCTAGAAAGTAGGTACACAATAAACACGAACTGTTATCACCACGACCACAACCACAATCTTCATCACCGAAGATTTGGAGGCTCCGCGAATGGCTTACATTAAAACGAACAGAACAAATGACTTTCAACTGAATATTGGAATGTTTACGTATTTGCTCTCAAAAGCCTCTACTTGTCCTCTTACAGGAAGAAGGTCCTCACTTTCCGATTAAGCTTCAGTTGCACCCCCGGGATCTCTTGCCTTCTTCTTCCTGGTTCACTCTCCTCCAACCCGATCTATTTTAATTCTTGTCCTCCACAGCAAGGAATAGGCACTATCTTGCCAAAATTAAACCAGCCCATCAAGGTGTTGGCTTAACAAAAACACTTTTCTCTCCCAGGAGAAATTCTGTAGCCAAATCTTACAGCTCAGAAACTAATAATTGCTTTTTCCCTGCTTCACAATCTACCAGGTCGGCCTCTCCCATCTCCTCTATTGTCCATCTAGAGAGTTTTGTTGTTTTCTCTATAGAGCATGCATCATATTCCTTAATGATATCTATAAATTGTTATTATGAATGGAATTGTTTATCCGTTATACTTTCTGACTAGTTAGTATGAAAGCGATTACTTTTTTTGTCTATTTGTTTTGGAACTCGAATTGTATTATCACTGGTTTTAATGGCTTTCCATCCATGCTGTTGGGTTTTCTCTGTATATCATCATTTTTTCTTCAAGTAAAGATAATTTTGCTTGCTATTCTCTAATACTTACGTCTTCTGTTTTGGCTTATCATGCTGGCTTGGACAGACGTCATGGGTCAGTAATGACACTGGCCTGCTGGTACTGATGGATCCTACCTGCTAATATTTTGTTTAGGATTTACAAGTGAAATGAGGTCTGCAGCTTTCTTTTTAGTGTGTCTTTGATAGGTTTTGTTGCAGTGTTTTTCTGGCTTTGTAAACACAGTAGAGCATTGAGAAGCACTCCTTCTTTCTTTGAGTTCTGGAACAATTTAAGTAATTTCTGTATTCTCTCTTCTTTGATGGTTGGAGCCACGTAAGCTGTGTGGACCCGGCTTCTTTAGGGAGAGATTCCTTCACAATCATCTCCTAGCTTATTTTAGGTTTCCCATTTCTTCTTCATGGGGGACATTTATTTATCTCAGAATAATTGTCCCTATCAGTTTTTGAGTTTATTTCCACAGGTTTACAAAGTATCTTTTAAGACTTTTGAGAGCTTTCCCCTGCCTCGGTGGTTATCGGCCTTTTCTTTTGTCGGGTTTTGGATATTTGCATTTTCTTACTCTTTCTGCTTCTTGGATTAAGGGAGATTATGACTTGCTTTTCTTGAGTTTTTCTATCTCTTTCATTAATGAATCAACTCCCCTGCTTTTAGGTTTTCTGGTTTCCGCAAAGCTTCATGCTTTTTTGTGTTTATTTCCTTCTCCTTTAGGTTTGATATTCTTTTCCTAAATTTTTGAGTTTCATAATTAGTTCATGTCACTCTTCTTTGCTAGCAATGGGAGAACTTGCAGCTCGAGAACATTTTGACTTCAACATATGCATTTTGGTGCCCAAGGTCTCATTATTGTTGTGTTAGCAAATATGTATTGAGAGAGAGAGTGGTATATTTCCCAAGTGGCTGGGATGCTATCATTGGATTGTTCCCACTTGTTTATTTCCAGATTTATTGCATTTTAGACAGAAACTGTGATCCATCCTCTTTCTGCTATTAAAAATATGTTGAGGTTGGCTTTATGGTAAAATGTGGACCTTATTCCTGGTATATAATTAAGGTCTGTAATCATTTCATACACACTTGAAAAAAAATACATTCTGGAATATAATTATGTGACACATAAATTTCTATATGTATATATATATATACACTTACATTATTAATTATACTATTAAGACCATCTACATCCATGCATTTTACATTCTTAACCTGTTAAGGACCGAGAGAGATTTATTTTTTCATCCACGCTTCTTTTTTTCCTAGAGTTTGTTGTACGAGGGATTGTTTCTCAAGGTGTGATCCCCAGACCAGCAGCATCAGCATCATCTGAAACCATGGCAGAAATGAAATGCTGAGCCTTGTGGCCTCCTGAACTAGAAATGGCCTGGCACGTATCAATATGTCTTTTAAGAAGTCCTCTGAGGGCTCTGGATGTACACTCATGCTTGAAGACCACTGGAGGAGGTATGACGTGTGAATCTCACTTTGCCCCGAGAAATTATTCTTTTTGTCCAATGGTTTGTGATGCTACCTTTAAAAAAAGTTTATTTATTTTAACACAGAGAGAGAGACAGAGCATGTGGGAGGTGCAGAGAGAGAGAGAGAGAGGGAGAGAGAGAACCTCAAGCAGGCTCTGTACTGTCAGCATGGAGCCCGTTGTGGGGCTCAGACTCATGAACCATGAGATCATGGCCTGAACTGAAATCAAGAGTCGGATGCTTAGCCGACTGAGCCACCCAGGCGCCCACTGATACTACCTTTTTCAAGAACTTAATTCTGTTTCTGAAATATTTATTCCGTACCATTAACATGTAACATACTGTTTTAATTTTTATAGTTAATGAAGACAGGCAATCAGAAGTAGGCATTATGTGTTTTTCATTAAATTTGCAAAGATTTAAAGACTCAATACCTTTTAGTGTTAACGAGAATGGAATGAACTAGACACTCTAACACATTGGTGGTGAGTATGTGAAGTGATACATTTTTGTTTTTCCTGAAAAGAAATGATCATAACATGTCTACAACATCTTAACCTTTGTTTCAGTAACTCTGCTCCTACGAATTCATCGGAAGAAAATAATCAGAACTGGTGAACAATTTATATTTATGTGGCTTTTTGTTTGTTCATTTAGACTGTTAACTAATTTTCATGAATAGAATATTTTATGAAAAAGTTTTAGATTTTCAGAAAAATTGAGCAGAAAGTACAGAAAATTCCAATATACCCTTCTTCTCCAGTTTCTTTTATTATTAATAGCTTGCACTGGGTGGGGTATATCTGTTACAATTGATGACACAACAATGGTGTTAAGACATCATTATTAACTAAAATACATAGATTACATTAGGGTTCACTCTTTTTTTGTGGTATATTTTTGGGTTTTGACAAATGCATGACAAGTACCCACCATTACCATATCATATAGAATAATTTCCCTTGCCAGGATGCCTGGGTGGCTTAGTCAGTTAAGCATCTGACTTTGGCTCAGGTCATGATCTCATTGTTCGTGAATTCGAGCCCCGCGTCGGGCTCTGTGCTGACAGCTCAGAGCCTGGAGCCTGCTTCAGATTCTGTGTCTTCCTCTATCTCTGCCCCTCCCCTGCTAACACTCTGTCTCAGAAATTAACATTAAAATTTTTTTTAAAGAATAATTTCACTTGCCTAAAATCTCCTAGCTCCACCTATTTGTTTTTTTTTTTTAAAGGAAAGGATACAAAAAATTAGAAAAGAATATGGATCACATAAAGGTCCAACAATAAAAGAACGTTTAAATAAACAAATTCTGATATATTCAATTCAAATGAAATAGTATGCAGCCATTAAAAATAGTGTTCCTGTAAAATACTTAAAGACTTGGGGAAATGTCCGTAATACATTACTAAGTTTAAAAAAGTATCTAAACTATATGTATAACATCACTCCAACTTTGCAGAAGAATAATTATCTATGCTCATGAGAAAAAACTACTCCAAAGGGAGGAAGAGACTGAAGGTTCTCCACTGAAATGCCTAGAAGCCTGTGAGAGGCCGAAAGTAGGTTGTAGGGTTAGGAAAATAGCCTTGGACATCAGCCAGCTGCAGTAAGAATCATGGCTCAGCCACCTGAGATCTGCGTGGTCTTGGGAAAGTTGCTTTCTTTTATTTCATGTTTGCGAAATTGCCGAAAATAAGTACGTAATGCTTTTAAAATGAGAAAACAAGTAAAAAGAGGAAGTGATAAGGAGCAAGAGTAGAGACACTGGGGCAATAAAGGGCTGCAGGTGGCAAAATTCCCCACCTGAAGCGGCTGGGGCAGAAAAGGGAGGTTGGTGACTCACAGAATTACAAAGTCCGTAGAAGGGCTGGCTTGGGCAGGGCTCAGATGATGACCCCCAGACCCAGTTCTCTCCTTGGCTCTTCCCGGGCCCCAGGCTTCCTCTTTCAGTAGCCCTAGACCTCACATGGCATTCCCAACCCTCTCATTTCACAGCCAGTGAGAGTTTCCCAGAACTCCCTCATAAAATCTCATTGGCTCTGTGTGAGTCACATGCCTATCTCTCGACCAATCAGTGGTCAGGGAAAATAGGTACTGCTTGTAATCCTGGGTCATTCAACCTCCTGGATCAGGTACGGATTCAAATTCCACAGAACCATAAGGACCGGCAGCAAGTGAGGGGGTGATTCTCTAATGGGAAAGACTCCAGGTGGCAAAAAAACCCAAAAGATGCTCTTTTTCTTGAAGGGAGGTGGCTCTACAACTCTCCCAGCTGTTTCAGGTGCACCTCTTTAACGTCTGTGCCCTTCTCGGGGTATCGTTTTGGGGGCCATTGTTTTTATGTCCACAGTAGAGATGGTTGTATTGGTTTGTCCTGAACCAAGACTGAGCCAGGTGGTCAATGACTGGTTCTCAGGACACTGGACCACGGTTTGTGCTAGTATCCTTCAGTTTATGCGTTCGGCATGTCGCATCAAAAGGATTTCATTAAATGCCCTTTTTACACAGTCCAAGACTATTGTTTGCCCGAGTGTTATTGGGAGTCGTAGGGAAGGCACCCCGGAGGCGTGGATCAGGGGAGGGGGATCTGCGTTTTATTGAAACTCAAACACAGCATCTTGGATGCCTTTTATGACCTCTCCAAGAAGACAAAAGACTGGTATAACAATACTCTTGCCAATTTGCGGCGAAGTTTATCATCCTTAGTTTCCCAGCTGGAGCTCCTCACCCCAGTTCAATATCCTTGAGCTAAACAGAGTCCTCGTTTTATGGCTGTTATGAAATTGTATTCTTGGAACAAGGACAAACCCTGACTCCTCTACAATCATGGTCAGTTGAACCCACTGGTGTCATTGGGGTTGGCAATAAGAGCAGGTTGGATATTAAGCAGATGCACCTGCTTCTCAAGCATCGCTCAGGTGCCAAAAGATAGACTGATTGCGTGGACCGCGCTCTGTGCGCTGGAAGGAAAGGAGCGGGGTGGAATTCCCTTGGGAAGTTGGGGCCTCGGGGGGAGTAAGGCTCAAATAAACTCCCCTCTGAGCAGGCTGCGCCTCCATCTGACAGTGAAATAATCCAGTTTTCTCGGACTATGAATATGGAGGGACCTTTAGCCCCACCTTAGTCAACACATGAACACATGGCAGGAGCCCATAAAGAAGGTACTAGACCAGGCCATATGCACCTTGTCATTTCCTTCATAAAATGGGATTTCATTACCTTGGCCCTGTCGTCATTTTTATCTTGCCTGCTGCCTCTTTCTCTGTTTCCTGGACTCGGTAGTGAGTTGCCCAGTTACTTGAAGAGAGACAGTTTTTCAAAGCGAAATACTACATTACCATTACTAATGTCACATTTTACACCCTATCTTTGCTGCGGGAGTCAGCTTTCTATACACTACCTCAAATCCTCACAAGAACTGTCTGTAGAAGGTTCCATAATTACCATTGTAAACAGGAGGAAATGAAGGCTCTGTCTCGCTAGTAACTTGCCCAAAGCCATCCAGCTCTCTGTTGATGAAACCGGAGTTTTGAAATGAGACCTGCCAAAGCGAAATACCGTATTCCTTCCCTCATTATCAATAGCTAACAAAAATGCATTTCTTTCAAATTGATTGCGGCAGGCTTTAGCCTGATTCCATTTTTCATTTCTTGTTTCTAAATCTAGTAGCCGCGGTGGTGTTACAAGCCTAACCCATAGGGTGACTGATCGTCTGAGGGAATCCAGTCTTCCCAATGCATAGCTATGCCACAGCAACCTTCCAGAACCTTCCATGGGTGTGTGTGTGGGGGCAGTGGGGGGGGGGGGGGCAAGGAGACTTCCTTGCCCTGAGGTTTTGGCAAAACCACCTAAGAAAAAACTCTCCGCTTCCTTCCGTCAGAAAACATTTCCACCCCACCTTTGTGTGACCTCTCTTTGGCTCAAAAGTGATGATGAGCAGAATTAAGACATGTCTGTGGCTTGACCCCATTGTTTGCACTTATTCGATGTGAAATGCTGATAATCACTTTGCAATTTTACGTCTTGATGCCAGTACAAGGTTGGAAGCAGCTGTTTGGAAAACAAATAGCTTTAAACCCCCTTGTGAAGCGATGACCTCATGCAGGAAGCTGGTTGGGTCCCTGCCCTTGGAGGGGATGGCGGTGGGTTCCCGTCAGACAAGCTGCTCCTTGTAAGCCATGCAGTGGCTGGCTTTGAGACAGCGGCTGCGGATGGTCCGTGAGAGCCACATCTGTTTGTAAATCTTCAAGAGGCATGGGGTTGGGTTTTCCAGTCTTCAACTGTAGAGGAAAAACAAAACAAAACAAAACAAAACAAAACAAAACAAAAAGAAACCACTTCCTGTCAGTGAAGTCCTATGTTTCTAGCTTTAACTTCTCTCTCTCAAATGCTACTCTCTCAAATGCTTTTCAAGAACCATTCCAAAGAGGCTGTTCTCAGGACTTGGAATTGGTGTTTGAAAATGTCACCTCCTGGGAAAAACTCATAAAGCCACCAGTTATTTTGTGGACTCTTTTTGGCTCTGTCCCTTTATATATTGGGCATGTTCTCACACCCTTGAGCCCTTCAGCGGCTCAGGACAGGTCCTTTTTGCCCCTCCGTTTCCATCCTGCAAGAGGTGAAGTGTGGACTCTGGTCTATCACCTCAATTTAAACTCCTTGAAAAAAATTTTTGATCAAAAATGATCATTTTCCCCTAGTGGGTGCATTTTCCAAACTCATTCAGTAACTAGTTCAGTCAACCTAACCACTTTTGGGGTCCCTACTACGTGCCAAATACTGCCACGGGTTCTGGGGATGTGACGATACAAGACCCATTATATTCAAGCCCACAGCCCAGTGGAGGAGGAGTCAGAGAAGGAAGGAACTTGAGGACTCTACGGTAAGGTATATACTACTTGGGACGGTGGGGAGCCGGCATGGGTTGGTGGGCACGGGCAGGTGAAAGAAAGGATGACCAAAGTTGACTTCTGGAAGGATAATCCCAATCTGAACTTCGAAGAACACAGAGGAGTTGGCAAAACTGTTTAAGACAGAAGCAGCCTTATGAAGAAGGTGCAAGAGTGAGAAGGGAAATGTATGCTGGGGCCGCAGCATCGCATGGAAGGGGACAGAGGGAGGAGAGAAGATTGCAAAATGAGGCAGAGGCCAGGTCACCATGCTGGCTTTCTGCCATCACTGCCCCTGTGAGAAGTCCCTCCTCTATGGCCCACAAGAGCATCTCAGCCCTGAGGGGCATCTGTGTATGGGTCTCCTTGCAGCACGTAGCCCATCTGGAGATATCTTCATGGGCACAGAGATTCTTGCCTTCAATGTTGATTTTACCAGTTATATCATATTTCCCAAAGAAACATGAAAGAGAAGTTTCAGACAGGTCATTATTCAATGTCTATAGCAACCCTTCGAAACCTATAATATTGGTTGGGGGTGGGGGTTTGGACTAAATCAGACATTGAGCCCTCTGGCCTACTGTCTTGCCTCTATTCAGGGAGAAGGTTCTCACCAACCAGAGCTTCAGGATTTCCTCTTGGAGGCCTTCCCATGGCTGGTAGGGAGTGTCTGTTAGACACCTCTCCTCTGTCTCTTCCAGAACACCTGCTCTTCTCCAACAGTGTCCCCACTTCCCTTGTTATTCTAGCCACTCTCCACCGCACACCCCAACTCCCCATAAAAGTCAGCAAATTGCTTGACCTGTTGGTCCTCATAGCCTCCTTGGAACAGAGTGAGTGAAAGCCCTTCTCTCCTCAGCCAAGTGAAGACAGCGGGAAGCCTAGGGTCTAGAAGCTGGGTGGGGGCTACTGGGGATGATCAGCTTCTCCCAGTTCTACTTTTCTTAATTTTTCCTTTGGTGATCTCCATTTACGTTTTCAAAAAACTTCAGACATCCTACACCAGTAACAGGAGATTCCTGCCAAAAGGCCCTGTGGTCTCTGCTAATGAGAGTCAGAATCCTCTCTGAACTTATTAAGCCACGAGTGGATTTATCCTTCTACTCACCTTCATCTTCTTTATGAAGTTCCCTTCCATTCATTTCACACTAACAGAAGTGTGCAGTTACTCTTTCCTAATTCCTCCTGATCACGAAGTGGAAGGAATGACCTGTTACCAAACAATATCGATAGCGCAACAGGTTCCATGCATTAATATCTATTGGGTTTCCCTGCCGGGCTCAACTTAAAAATTTTTTTTTAACGTTTTTATTTATTTTTGAGACAAAGAGAGACAGAGCATGAACAGGGGAGGGTCAGAGAGAGGGAGACACAGAATCTGAAACAGGCTCCAGGCTCTGAGCTGTCAGCACAGAGCCCGACGCGGGGCTCGAACTCACGGACCGCGAGATTGTGACCTGAGCCGAAGTCGGCCGCTTAACCGACTGAGCCACCCAGGCGCCCCACCGGGCTCAACTTTGTACATACAAACACAGTGCCAGGCACCTACGCATGGCTCGCTGTTTCTTCAATAAGTGAATAAATGAATCCGCGATCCCAAACATTCACAATTAACCTGTACGTTTGGTAAGATTATTTCCAATTTATAAATGAAAAGGCGAAGGCTCAGAAAGGTTGAGTTGCCCATGGTCTTCCGGGGATAAGTGGTGAATTTGGGTTTTTAACACAAGTCTTCCTGGCCCCACAGGGCATGTTCTTCCAGAAAACCAGGAATTGCCCACCTGCCGACCTACTCAATAATAGCTCATGTCAATAATGGACAACCCTCTGCGTGGACACCTTTTGTGATAGTCTTAGTGCTGGGTAATGAGGCTGTGGATTTGGGTAATTCTTCACGACCCAGTTTATCACTTCTTAAGTTGCCTCCCTCCCTAGAGTTGTCTCCTTTGTCCACACGTAATGCAGAATTTCATTACTCGATTAACTCATTCATTCATGCATTCCACAAACATTCTGAAAGTGTCTGCTACATGCTAGATGCTGCAGATACAAAGACAACCCCAATGACTCCTGCCTTCAAGTGTCCTAGAATTCATCACAGTGTATTAGCCATTTATGTGACTATCTCAAGAACAAAGACAAAGTCTTATGGGTATTTTTGTTTCCAGCTCCTGACAAAAGACTTGGCCGATGAGAGGCCCTCAGCAAATTTGGTTGAGTTGATATGGTGTCTGTAACAATGGGTGCTATATATAAATCTGTGTTCCACGGGCTGCAGCCGTGCTTTTGGGGGCATGAGTACTAATTAATTCCTTCAGATCATTGAACTATCATTTAATAAATGGCGCAATTGCTTTACTACGGAGAGCTGCTTGAGGGGTTAGATTCATTTTCTTCCCTCACATTAAGAAGCAATTGTGGTCATTCTTTATGCAATGAACCAGTGAGAACTCATTTTTCCCCCATCATTTTTTTTAAACTAGATTTCATAAAATATGGCACAAAATTCTAAAATCACAAAAGGTGTAAAATTAAAAGTAAATCTCTGACCTTTGGCTCCAGCCACCTCGCTGTCATCCCTAGAACGAGCAGTGGTCTCCAGTTTCCTTGAGGGTCTGTCCAGAGATATTCTGCACATACACAAGCATATACATGTAGGCTTTTATGTATACCTGCATCCACCTGCATCCCCCAAAGTGTGTACCATACACAGCGTTCTACACTTTGCTTTGCTTATTTAATGTCAAATCCTGTTTTTCAGAGAGAGAGAGAGAGAGAGAGAGAGCATGCGAATGAGAAGGGGAGGGGCAGAGAGAGAATCTTAAGCAGGCTCTGCATTCAGCACACAGCCCGACATGGGGCTCAATCCCACGACCCTGGGATCATGACCTGAGCCAAATGCTTAACCAACTGAGCCACCCAGGCACCCCTTTAATGTTAAAGCCTAAAGACCTTTTAGCGTTATCCCATAGATAATATTCTCATTTTTATTTTTGTTTATTTTAATGTTTATTTATTGTTGAGAGAGAGAGAGACAGAGCGCAAGCAGGGGAGGGGCAGAGAGAGAGGGAAACACAGAATCTGAAACAGGCTCCAGTCTCTGAGCTGTCAGCACAGCGCCCGACGTGGGGCTTGAACTCACAGACCTCGAGATCATGACCTGAGCAGAAGCCAGCTCAACCGACTGAGCCACCCAGGCACCTGATAATATTCTCATTTTTATATGGTTGCTCATTGTTACATTAAATGGATTATACCGTATTTTAAACAGTTCCCCCTTAAGGCACATTTGGGCAGTTTCCAAACATTTATCACTCACAGAACCACAGTGAATATCCTTATACATATATCTTTTTGCATATCTAGAAAGATAAATTCCTAAATGTGAAATTTAAATACATTTATTTCAGCTTTTAAATTTTGGTGTAAAATTGGTTAATTTTAATAAATGAAATTAATTAAAATAAATTCCTAGAAGCCCTGGACCAAGGGACATACACGTTTTGAGGAGACATTGTCGGATTGTCACTTGCTGTACAAGTCATCCCGATTAGCACTCCTACTGTCAAGATGGGTCATCCAAATTTTGATCTGTCCTAAACTCATTGTAATGTTGGGTTTTTTTGTTTGTTTTTTTAAATATTTTTTAATGTTTATTTTTGAAAGAGAGAGACAGAGACAGAGACAGACAGAGCACGAGAGGGGG
Organism: Herpailurus yagouaroundi; assembly: GCF_014898765.1. NCBI lineage: Eukaryota > Metazoa > Chordata > Mammalia > Carnivora > Felidae > Herpailurus > Herpailurus yagouaroundi. The sequence continues at coordinate 57,449,608 of NW_024412404.1, forward strand.
AGGGGCAGAGAGAGAAGGAGACACAGAATCTGAAGGAGGCTCTAGGCTCTGAGCTGTCAGCACAGAGCCCGATGTGGGTCTCAAACTCATGGACTGTGACATTATGACCTGAGCCAAAGTCGGACGGTTAACTAACTGAGCCACCCAAGTGCCCCTAAACTCACTGTAATTTTAATGTTCATTTCCCTTATTATGAGATCTTATTTATTTTTTTAAAAATCCAGTTTAATGTGAAACCACAATGTTCATGATACCAAAGTTACTACAACCACAAATTTTGTATTCTTCCCCAACTGCTGGCCAACTTTGATTCATTATGAGTTTGTATCACTGTTCATCCCCAAATGAATTTGAAGCAGTTTAGTAAAAGAAAAAATACACAACGAAAGAGAGAGGGAGAGTTTTTTCTTTTTAAATCAAGAGAAAGGAAAAGAGGCAAACGGCGGGGTGAAAAAGGAGGGAAGTTTCCTATAACAACATGCATCTTTTCAGGACCAACCATTTACTAATATTGGGCCAGAATTTTGGCCCTGAGCTTCCTGGAGGTCAAGGTAAAAAGGGAAATCTATTCAGTTAACAAATGTGCATTATTCATAAGGGAAAATAGTACTTAAGAAAATCAAAGCCTTTGGATTTTAGATCTAAGAGAAATGCACATGGCTTATCACAAAGAGACTCCAGGTAGCATAGGGATAATGTCCTCAACAAGATCCCTAAAAACAGAACAAGTAAACTTGGGGGATTACAGAGCTGTTCTCCTATTAGTCCAGAATGCTTTCCTTGGGCCCTCTGGTAAGAGCGCCCCCTTTTCTCTGCCTCTCCGGGGTCCTGGTGGGCCTCAGGCAGCATGCCCCATCTTCCACTGTGAAGACCGCCAGGCAACAATCCAAGGCAGAAATGCAGAGGCGTAAGCGCGTTGCGTTAGCTCGCTGGTCTGCAGGTTGATGATTTAGACTGGGCTCAGCTGAGCAGTGCTTCCGGTCTTGGCTGGTCCTCTCCCCAGCCAAGGGGGGCCGCCTGGCTGTCGCAGGGGCCACTGGGGCATCTGGGCTCCGCTCCACGGGTCTCTCGGCCTCCAGGATGCCAGCCCAGCAAGTTCTGGAGGCACAGCAGAGCCCCAGGAACGGAGGCCCAGGCACGGGAGTTCTTTGTCCAACCTCAGCACATGTCATCCCATTGGCCAGAGCAGTCACACGGCCACACTCAGCCCTGAGCAACCGAGACGTGGGTTCGTTGTGGAGAGAACTGCAAAGTCACATGGAAAAGGGCACAGATACAGGGAAGGGAGCAGAACTGGAGCCATTACGGTGCTATCACCTTCTACAGGAGCCAGTGACCTAGGCTTGGCCAGATCATGGGCAAACTCACGTGCTCCCCACCGCGCCCAGCAAGGCCTCGGTACAGAAATCCCGGGAGGAAGAAGCTCACGGCTCCCCTGGGGTGCTCGGCTGAGACTGCAAGCAGCCACGCTCCCCAGAGCTTACAGAGGACCTTCTTGCCGCAGGAGGGAAGGAGACCAGCTTTCAGAGAGAAGCGGGGACAAGAGCAGATAGGACGCGTGCAGAAGGGAGAAAGAGCTCTGACTCCAGTAGCCTCGCCGGTTCCCCTGCGCTGATCCATTTCCCCACGGGCTGCACCAGCTCGGTCACCGAAGAACTCTGTGGCTGCAAGCCCAGTTGCTTCATTTCTTCGTGCCTTGGATTCTTTATCTCTAAAAGGGGCATCTGATAGCCTCGCGACACTGAGCTGTTATTGCAGGTCGAGGACGTTATTGCAGGAGCGAATTAGAACGGCGCCCGGCACGGAGATGTGTGATAGCCATTTTTCGTTGAAGTTAGCCCTCTTTGTGTTTCTGTCATTTGCCCTGGAAAGATTGCCGGCCGCAGAGTTAACTTCCGTGAGGGGTGTCTCAGTTGCATTTGGCGGAAAGACGAGGCCACCTCGCTTGGCGGCAGAGACTCTCCACCTTCGCCCAAAGCCATCCACCTGCCTCCCGGATGTCAAATCTACCAAGAAAAAAAACGAACGGACCGCTTTACCTCGGATTAGCCGAATCCTCCACAGGCCCAGTGAGTGCGTCATCTGTAGTCACGACACTCGGAGGACTTGATACATGAAGGCAGTGTTCGTGGGCATCAGTGCCCCCATCCGCGTGAGTGAGGTTCGCCTGGGCGGGGACTCGGTGGGCGGGGACCCCGTGGGCGGGGCCTCGGTGGGTGTGGCCTCGGTGGATGGGGACCCGGTGGGCGGGGCCTTGGTGGATGGGAACCCAGTGGGCGGGGCCTCGGTGGGCGGGGCCTCGGTGGATGGGGACCCAGTGGGCGGGGACTCGGTGGGCAGGGCCGGATTGCTGTCTGAGCTTATGGACCAGACTGTGGGTGACAGGCTTTTAAGATTCTTTCTGTGCAGCAGCCACCGAGCCGCACCCAGCCAATCCTGGGCCCCTGAAAGGAAACACAAGGCCGCTGATGGCCTGGACTGGCCCCCATCGGGGCTGCGCGCAGCCCGGCTGGAGTCTCCTCTCCCTGCAGGCCTGCCATCAGAGAGCAACGGTGCACAGGTTGGCTGGCTACAGCCTGCCTCCACATGGGGAATAAAGCCCAGCATTGTGCTGTACTTGCAACATCTTTCCCTTCCCAGGGTTCCTGATGTGTTTGTTGCCCTGGATCTGGTCTGAATGTTCTCTTTGTCACGGACGGACCCTCGGGTGCCGAGGTGCGTTTGCCTTCTCCGCGGCAGTCCTGGGTTAAGTAAATACATTAAGGCAACATACACCGCTTGACACTGGAGCCAGCCTCAATCACTCACATAACTCATGTGGCAAAAGACGGAGCTGCTGCGGTTTTGAGTTCGTTTCAAGATGGATTTCTTTGTTCAGTTCTTTTGCGGTGGGGCGACAGGCACCGGGATGGGGGCAGCCGTGCTCTGATTCAGCTGGCCATTTTTCTCTCGCAAGGCTGTTCGAGAGTTTCTAAATCCTGTGCAGATGAACACAGAACATGACCTTTAGCCATCCGCAGGATACCGTGCTGACATCACCACATAAATATACACTCCAAAGAAAGCCGTGAGTAAGCTTAGCGCTGATTTTTATCACTTTCCCAGCACACTGGCAGGCTGCTTATTCGTCATGCACCTTTACAAAACCCATAATATTTAGAAATGTGCTGTGTTAGTCCCAGAGGCTTAAATAAACTAAAGCCAGTGAATGTTTTAATGTAATGAATTACCTTCACATGTGAAATTATTACCCTGTATGATACTCAGTACTGCCAGCTCTGTGTATACTCTGCTCTTTGGGGGCCGTAGGTTCCTTTCTCCTTCTGAAATATCTGCTTCAGAGAGTCTTTTAAGGGCCGAAGCATTTCTATTTCAATGCTGCTACAAATGTCCAAGGCGCTGAAGAATGGATGAAACTGTGCATTAAAAAAAAAAAACAAAAACAAAAACAAAAAAATCCAGCATCTCTCCTCCAGGAATGTGTGGTCTAAGGCCAGTGGAAAGATGTGTGGGAAGCATAAATGGGAGAGAGTGGGAGGGTCACTGTAATCTATAAAATCAGTAAATGTTCTTTTCCTTTGAAAGTAGAAACAAACGGTTTGCTTTCTAAGCATAGCAGAGATTCTCAAGCAGGGGCAATTTTGCTCCCTCTGGGGACAATTAACAATGTCTAGAGATATATTTTTCAAGTTTATGTATTTATTTTGAAAGAGAGAGAGATAGCACGCAAGCAGAGAGGGAGAGAGTCCCCTGCAGGCTCAGCACCGTCAGCACAGAGCCCAATGCAGGGCTTGAACTCACGAGCTGTGAGATCATGACATCAAGAGGTGAAATCAAGAGTCGGGCGCTTAACCAACTGAGCCACCCAGGTGCCCCTAGAGACATTTTTAGTTGTCACAACTTGTTGGGGGGGGGGGGGGGAGCGGGATTCAGGGTGCTACTGGCATCTAGTGGGTAGAAATCACGATGTCACTAAACATCTATCATGCAGGACAGCCCCTTCAGGAAAGAATTGTCCATTCCAGAATGCCATCAGTGCCACAGCTAACTAAGACCCGTGGGAGCACAGAACACCTAGGAACTGAACCGCATCTCTAGTGTGTACTAACAGAGTTGGGTGATCATAAACTTCTCAAGATGCTTTTGTAAGCACTAAGCTGAACCTCCCACAAATTTACTGGCTGCGAAACATTGTTGCAAAATTCCCATTCCTTGCTTATCCTGAGCTATAAGAGGCCCACTGATAAGGGTTGCCTAGCTCCTAGGTGAAGTGCCCTTCACCCGGCTTCCCCCCATGACATCTTGCCTGACAATAGCACAATATGAACACCAGAAAATGGACATTGGTACGATACTAGCTACCGACTGACAATCTTATTTGGATTTTACCAGTTTGCTCAAGTTTCAACTAATTAAACATTAAAGAATGTATCCCTCCTCCCCCAAATAATCAACTTTATCCCTCTAGAAGTGCTTTCTATGGAAAGCAAGACAATAATCTTTCTGAGGCTAAATGATGCTAATTGCCAAGGACGCCAGGAAAGGAGGTTACTGGTAAAAAAAAAACAAACAAACAAACAAAAAAAAAAACAACAAAAAGACAACACCAAAAAACAAAAAACTGGCTTTTAGTTTTATTAACGAACCTCTTCAAAACCGAGACCTAAATGATACCTTCTGGCTTGTAGTCCCTTCTTATTGTTTTTCAATTTGTCAGTTTGCAAGTCCCCCCCAATTCACGTATTAAACCTCATGGCAAAAGGTAACTGCTTTCTCAATCCCATGCCCCTGGCAAAGTGTGAGCGCTTGTAACCACCTGCAAACGCTCTGTAGGGCCTTTCAGCCAACACACACACACACACACACACACACACACACCTTCAAGAATCTTCTACAAATAAAAATAAAAGGGAAAACTCTGCCCCAGACCTATTTGAGGAAAGGCACTCTCTTCACCTCTTTCGCTTTCCAACTACTGTGACCTACGGATGCAGGAAGTGATGAGCAGAGTACTGGATGCTGCCTTCACCCTCCGCCTCCTTCAAGAGCGACAGCCAAGAGGCTGTCAAGTTGTTCTAGCCATAAAATGAAAACTAGAAGGCCAAAGGATGGCCAGAAAAGGCCCTGGCAGACAGGGCTCTAGCACAGACTTCTAGAACGCCATCCCAGAAGGCCAAAGTCCAGTGGAAGAGAAAGCCTCAGACCATGAGTCAGAAGAACTGAGTTCACACGTGTTGGCCTTAGGAGGCGGGGCCTTTGGGAGGTGACTGGCTCACAGGTTGGAGCCCTGGCGTAGGGGATGTGTGCTCTTATAAAAGAGACCCCAGGGAGCTTTCTTCTGGTCTCTGCCATGTGAGGACAACAGGGAGGAACGAAACCTGACCGTGCTGGTGCCCCGATCTCAGACTCCCAGCGTCCAGAATTGTGATATATAACTGTCTGCTGTTTATTAGCCACACAGTATGGATGGTGTCATTATAGCAGCCCAAACTAAGACAGAGGCCTCGGGGACAGCGTTGAACTGATCTTCAGACTCTTTATCAGGAAAATGAAAACATCGGTACCAATCCTGCTCCACACTGAAGGTGGTTGGTTGTGAAGGCCATCGGCGTGCTTGCTGGGAAGATGTCCCTCATAGGAGGAGAAACTTATAACGAGTGCATACTCATCCAATGAAAGCGAATAAGGCTACGGCCACACACACCAACACGGATGAATCCCACAACTGCATCCCTGAGCGCAGGACGTTGCAAAAGAACAAGGAGGACGCAGTATACCTTTCGCGCAGACAGGTCGAGTTATGCCGTCTACGTTGCTTAAGGACACACACTGATGTAGTCAGTGTGTAAAGCAGACACATGGCAGTGCAGAGTGTCTAGTTCAGGGCAGGAAGTACCCTGTGGGTGAAGGAGCAGGGCAGGCATTGGGGTCTAACAGGACCAGCAATATTATATTTCTCAACCTTGGTGGGAGGCTGCGTGAGTATTCCTGCCACTCATTATTCATGATACATTTTTGCGTGTTTTTAACACTTCAAAAGGGTCAAGTTTTTTTTTTTTAAAGCTTTCTATCCTCACCGAAAGAGGGCTTAAGTGTGGAAGACATCGTGCTGGTCGAGTCCCTGGGGCCTGTGGGAATGGGGCTCCGGTGTTTGTGACCCTGTGCAATTTGCTTAACTGCTCGGCTGCTCTGGGCTTTCGGGTCCCGTCTGTCAGGAGCACCTCCGTCATAACACCTGGGAGGCTTAAAGGAGATAATGTTTGAAGCCCACTTACTCCCATACTTGACACATAATCACCTCTCCGTGAAGGTTAGACAGAAGCTACTGCACAAAATGCATGGGGTGGATGGTCACCGGGATGGCTCATCGATTGAGAGCGGAGCAGCACTGTATGCCAATAAAATAGATGTTTCCATCTCCCGGCCACTGCAACGTAATATTCAGGACGCAGAGTAATGTTAGTATCCCAACCCCAGATTTATGGGCCGATCTTCCTTGGATAACTGGGGCCGCTCCACTGGAACATCTTGTGGAGATACAGTTGAGTCTTTGTTTGGATTCTTGCCAATAGCCATAAAAATTCTTCACCACTCAGTAAGGTTATGTATTATGGCCATGTAGGCATTTTGGCTATCAGAACTTTCGCTGTTTGGGCTGTGCCAGATAAACTTGAACACGAGACACCTTCAACAGTTTCAAGATTTATGGCAACAAATTCCAACCTCCTGGCCCCAGGCCCAGGCAAGTCATGTTCCTTGCCACCGTATAATGTTACCTCGTGTGGCCAACTCACAAAGCAAGGTGCCTAGAACAATGGTAGGCTTCACTGCCAAAACTACCAGCAAATGGAGCCCACTTCAATGGCCATGAGCCCCAGTTCTGGTTCTCCGTTGTCCCGCATTTGAGTCAACGTGGAGAGAAGCGTTTGAGTCAACGTGGAGAAGTGTTTCTTTGCGTGGTGCCCTCGCGTGACTGTGTTACAACTTAACAGAGACTTGCTATCTTAAAACAGTCCAGTCCTCTTGAGTTGGGCAGCGGGCTGCTGGGATTTCTTACTTCACAAAGAGGGCAGAAGTGGATGGATCCCCGCTCGAAGCCTCAAGTGGCCTAACAGAGGTGAGACTGCCCTCCACCTGCCATCCGCCGGCCTGCCCGTCCTGTGTTTCACTCCGTTTTCAGAATGAAAGTACCTCTCTATCCTGAAACAGCACAATCCTCTCAGCCTTTTCTTGGGTCTATAAATTCGCTTTCTACATGTAGGTCTGTGAAGCACAGCCTTGTTGATCCGACATCTGGAACTACTCAGGTGGTTTGTCTCTGCTGACTTTATGAACAATAAAAGCAAACCACTGGGTGATTCCTGGATATTTAAACTTGGGGTCTGGGCATCGTGGCCTCGCTGCTGACAAACACAAGATTTTCATTTTCCCTGCTGGATCCAAATGCCACAAATGTGGTTGTGTTCGCCTTGAAAATGGGCCGCTTGTGTCTAAGATATAATTTTAGGGCGGTGGGGGCACATACCTCAGAATTTCCAGCGTCCTTGCAAATCGGAGGTCTGTCCCCAAACCCAGGGCTAGTCTCACTGTAAAGAAACAGACTAAAGTTGATGGCTGGCTAACTATAGTTTCTGTCCAAACTGAGAAGAAACCTATCAAACTACTGGGGAAAGCCCAGAGTCCACCCCACTCCTGGGACTACTTAATCGGTAGCATTTTTTATTCCACAGAAAAACACTTCTCTGAAGTGATCCTGAGCTGTTTGCAGCCAGTATGCAAATTTATAAATATCCTGAGACATGTCATCAGAATCAAAGAGAATAAGTCCTTACGGCCCGAAGTGAGAAAGAAAACAACTACGTAGATTAAATTGGGAAATGTAGAAAAATGTGTGATTCTGCTGTGAAAATATCACCTAATGGCCACAATGGATTAGAAGCTGATATAAATAATGCTGTGCCAGATATCTTCAGATGGTAACATACGTGGCTGGTTAAGAGTCTCAAACGATGCACCAACAGAACGTTAAACATGGACCACCAGGAACGATGCTAGCCTGTTCCATGGAGGCTTGAAAATGCAGACCCAAACAAAGATATTGTGGTCCTTCTAGCAACTCACTGAGTCATAAATAATCCCTCATCTGTACACAGACGGTATTCAGACAGGCAACTTGGCAAAACAGTAGTTTGGAGGTGGAGTCCCCTCCATTTCGTTCTATGATCTTTTCAAAATCACGGATACCGTGGATACTTTCAAAGGCTTACGTTTGCCCCTTTTGACAAGGCAGCAAGGCTTCTCCAGAACCTTCCTCCTGCCTAATCTGCAGGTGTTCCTGCATCTCCCCCGTCTTCACCATGCTCCAGGTAGGTCTGTGAAGTACGGAAGTACTTGTCTCCATTATGTCCTTTTAAAAGGTCAACTGTGTCTTATCACAGGGTCTTTCTATTTGGACCTCCCTATGTTCCTTCCCACTTCTCCGCATGGTCAACTTCAACACATTCTAACATGATGTCACTTCCTCAGAGAGGCCTCTGATCATTCAGTCTAAAGGAGTCCTGGCCACCCCACCACATGATCCTCAGTATCTTATCACCCTGTTTATTTCCTTCATAGAGCTGCAGGGGGTGGGGTCAGGGAAAGAATCGGTGTGGGAAACATGGCTGACCAAGTATTTGGTGTGGGCCAAGTTTCCCAAGGCCTTCGGAGTCTGCAAAGGCATTTGGATGGTAGCTGGGGAGTAATCTAGCGTCAGAGTGGGATCACGTCGCATTGTGGACAGGAGGTGATGCTGAGGAGCCTGGAGGCAGGGAGCTCTTCAAGAAGTCACTGTAGTAGTCCAGTCAGAGAGGTGATGATCCGTACATAATGCAGCAGAGACGTGTTGAAGGAGAGGAGAGGAGATAAAGACGGGTAACTCAATTCCGGATCCCAAGGCACTTATCCAGTAGGGGGTAAAATCTAATACTGAAATAATTGCACTACAGAGCCTCATAAGGAAGAAGGCCAAGAGAGACGCCTCAAAGGAGGGGGGTTCCCCATGAATGGGCCTACTTAACTGATGCCATTTCCGCCCTCCTGCTAGTAAAGCAGCCCTCTCGTTCATTCCTCCTTTGAGCCTCGTGACTTGTCTTTTCAATTTCAGTAAAGTTTGATTTGATCTTTTTTTTTTTTTTTTCGGTTTTCCTTTTGAAATGAGATCTGTCCTCCAGATTATTCAACAAGATGCCAAAGCGTAGCTTATGGAGGGCTAAGCTCTGGGTCTCTTAAAGATCGAGCACAAATGCGAAAAGGTCTACATTAAAAATAAATAAATAAATAAATAAATAAATAAATAAATAAAAGCATGCTGATTTTCAGTTGCTAAATCCGACATGAAAATTAAAAAGGAAAACAAGTAGTTATCTGCCGTAAGTGCCCTTTCTTTTACGAGATAAAGACGTGAACATAACTTGCTCTACAGATTAAGTCAATGCATACCCAGATGGCAAAGAGAAAGCTAAAAAGGCCACAGAATACAAATCACCGTAGATAGTGATTATATATGCACATGCGGCAAATGGCCAATTGGTACTATTACAGCATCAGGTTGAATATTTGCCAAAAAAAAAAAATTATTTTAGACCCAGCACTTAACTCTCATTATCGGTGATATAGCTTGAGAACGCCTCACTAAGTAATCACAGGATAATCTTATTAATTGAAGCTGTGTTAGGTTCAACTGCTAATTGCTTTTCACTCCATGACAATTACATTGCTGACGGCAATGCAGATCGAGACCATTGTAAATAAATTTCAGCTAACAAAGGAGGTGATAAGACCCAAGGTGACAGATCGGGCCGGCTTCCTTCTGATCTCTGATCTTCTACTTATGAGCCACGTGACTCTGGACCAGTTACTAGCCCTCTCTGAGCCTCAGTTTCCTTATCTGTAAGATGGCGTTTATAATAATATTTACTTTCTAGAAATGTCGGAGAGATTAAAGGAAATTTGTACGATGTGACTTTTGTATATTAAACTTCTCAGTAGATGAGAGTTTTCTTTCTCTTCAGGACCTCAACGAACTGGTGATACCCGGTGCCTCAGTTCCCCCCTGTGAAGCTGGCCACAAGCACATAGTCACTGCGGCATGGGGAGAAGTGTGATGCTGAGTGAGATGAAAACCAGGCCATAGTTTCTTTCCTACCCCTCTCTTAGTGAATATTGTTAATTGCCAAAAAATTTGCTGGCTGTCATTTTAAGGGCCATATAATTTCTATGTTTTTCAAAAACTAAGGGCAAGTCAGATGAGTTCATGAGGCTTTAAACATTTATTGCTTATTACTTCGGCAGAGCATGAAAAAAACAAATAGATGATATAATAATTAATTCAAAATTTTGGTTTAATTAACGCTACCTGGCACGAACAGAGACAGTTGTGGGGCTGGAGAAATGTTTCTTGTGTCTAATAAATAAGCCAAAGAGACTTTATGGCTACACAAATCATTTATACTGAACACCGGTTTAATAGGTTGGCAACTGCCTTTTAATAAGTAGAAAGTATGAAATGTAATGGAGAGCTTTAAAAAAAACGTGTGAGTCTATACACCTACCAAGGAATGTCTCCCTTTTTATAGTCTTTCGTAGATTCTAGAGCACCTCCCTTTGCATGATCTCATTGAAGCCCCATTATGGCCCTTTCAACCCATTTAATGGATGAGAGCACTGAGGTGCAAGAGGTTAAACAACTTGGCAGCTGCTAAATAACAGAACCTGGGCCTCAGATCACGTCTTCCAAAGCCGAGTCTTAGGATTTTCTTGCTGCCACAGAGTTACTTCTGCGTGATCTCGAATACCAACATCAGAAGATAAGAGCTAGTAATAATATGGGCTGAGTTGTGTCCCCCCGAGAAATCATGAAATTCAAAAGTCCCACTCCCCAGTACCTCAGAATATGACGGTCTTTGCAGATAGGGCCTTTCAAGAGGCGATTAAGTGAAAATGAGGCTGTTAGGGCGGGCCCGAATCCAATCTGACGGATGCTCTCATAAGAGGAAGAAATGTGGCCACATAAAGAGACACCAGGAATGTGCTCACACAGAGGAAAGGCCGTGTGAAGACACAGCAAGATGGCGGCCATCTGCAAGCCCAGAAGAGGGTTTTTGGAAGAAGCCAACCGTGCCGACACCCAGATCTCGTGCTTCTGGCCTCCAGAACTGTGAGAAATAAATTTCTGTTATTTAAGCCCTCAGTCTGGAGTATTCTTTCATGGAAGCTCTAGTAAGCCAATACATAGCCATACCAGACCAAAGAGAGTTACACCAAAACCACCATTAAAAAATGAACAATGGATGTAACCATATTTGTTTCAGGTTAACGCATCTCTCTCCCTCTCTCCTTCCTTCTCTCTCCCCTCTTTCTCTCTCTCTCTCTCTCTCTCTCTCTCTCCATAAGTATATATACATTTTCACCCTGGGATATGTATCACTCGAGGTCCAATCAGGATAAGGAAACTACAGTAATTTGAACCAGAAAAGTTTACTATAAAGAGTTATTCACTACCAGATAGTATTGGAATAATGGGGGATTGGCTGCTAATGGATAAATAGAACTCTGAGGAATATAGGAGTAGCAAGTATAAGAAGTATAAGGAGGAGCCACTGTCCCTGGGGCTGGTGTAGACAACCCAAGGAAGAGCCCCCATCTACCCAGCCCACCATCAGGGCTGAGATCCATTTTGTTGGAGAGACCACTGTCTCGGCTCACTGGACGGCAGGCAAGTGGCTGTGGTGCCACACCTGAGGAACTTGCCAGTAATCTGCCTTTTAGGGTGCCTTTACCGTACCTCACATAGCAACGTCTCACTGGAGGTATTCCATCCCAAAACTGCCCTGGCCTCTGAGCAGAGTAAGCTCAGGCTACTGGGATCTGGCTACTGGGTGCTGCTGGCCACATACATGGCAGGAGCTGTGCATTGGGCAAGCCACGGGCACCCCTGGAACCGGGTGCTTGAAAAGTCCCGTGGGGTGCAAGAGCCAGAACCAGAAAGCAAAACACCTTCCTCCTGCAGTGTCTCTCTGGCGCCCTCTCTGCACGGAGCTTGCTATTACGCTAGCTGGCCAAGGAGAACATTTTTAAGGGCTCTTGCGTTTCCCCAGAGCAGGCGGTTAAGGGCGAATTTGGAGCTGGGAGGCAATACATTGAAAACCGGCACAGGATGAGTCCCAGTTGTGCCTCACGGAGCGAGGTTTTTGTCATACTCGGGTAGCGATACAGAGTCTTGAAAGAGGAAAGGAAGGAACAAAAATAGCGGTACACCATCTGAGGGAACAGGTTAGCGCTGCTCAAAGCCGAGTATCCTTAGCTGTAATCTCTTGTCCCAAACAAGAGATACGTGCTCACGAGGTTGCACCCTCTATAACACGAGCCAACTGCAGCATGGTGTTCCTGGATTTTAATCTCAATTTCCTTGTTCGTAGAGTTATGTTTGTCTGAATCACAATATTTACAAGTTAAATATTTAAAGCCTTAGTCATCTCAGAATGAGCAAGTACTTAGGGCCAATATGTTTCCTTCTTAATTAACTCCAAACTAGTTCCACCATTAACTTTAAATGGTAATTATCTCTAAAGATTTTTAATTATTGAGAGGAAGAGCTAGACCAAAAACTTCTCCAAACTGAGTCTTAGATAACATGATGTCAGGATCCTTTTCTTCTAGCCTCCCTGGAAGGTCCTGGTTCTGCAAACAAGTACGACACATCTCCGAGAAACTTAGCAAACACTTACCGACAATGAGTCATCGCCGTATGATGGGGGAGCTGAATGAGACGTTGGAGACCATTCAGGGATTTTTACCTTTCCTTTCACAGATGGGGAAACCGAGTCCCAGGGATCTTTGCCCCAAATCGCGTGACTACTGACTGGCCACACTGGAACCAAATCCAAGGTCTTACAATTTTCTCTGAATTTTCTACATGGCCAGCTCAAAAAGACACTATGCCGCACCCTGCGATTTCTGGAGTAAAGCAGAGAATGTGGGGAAGGAAGAAGAGGGGAAAGAATCAAGTAAAGCTTGCTTCTTGCTGAGATTGTCTTGGGTGCCCTGCTGGAATTTCCCTTGGAAGAGGTAAGCTGGAGAGAAACCAGTTTTCCTGTTCCTCTTTCTCCCCAGGGGCCAGCGGCTGCAGTGATCATACACAAAACACTTGAAATGTCTGAATTCTAAAAGGAGACATCTGAAGGCATAATTTTGTCTTCGTGTGATGTAAGAGGCAAGAATGTGGATCGTTGGCTTTTCTCCGTTTTGCTTTCTGGTTGTTTACTTATTAATTTATTTTTGTCTTTGGTTGTGGGAGTCTTTTGGACATGTAGAAAGCTGTCTGGCTTGGGGGAGACAGTTGTTCACGCCTATGTAAAGAACATGCTGATGGTGAGAATTATGAACTAGCTGTAAGAATATGATTTTCGCATCTCTCAGACTTACCCAAGAATTTGGATGCAACAAGGATGCTCATTGACTATTCGTATTTTTAAACCATCGTAAATTTTTTTTTTATAGAATCGTGAGTTTCGATTTAGCCTTTTAAAGATCAGTTGAAGTATATAATTCATAAATACAGATGTGCTAGAACATTAGGCTATTCTAAAAAATATACATAAGCCTTAACTTTCGAAGGGGGAAAAACAAAAAAAGAATTTTCATCCGTAGACCTGGAGGAAGGGGAAGATGCCATTTTTGAGATTGTCCCAGCTCTGTTACTTTATTAATGAGGAAATTAAGACCTAGTCTGGGCCACCTGACTTTTATGCTGTCATCCAGGCATTTAGAGGTCGGACAGTCGTTCAACTGAAAGGTGTGTGTTGATGGTGGGCACTCTTTCAATCATCAGCACGGCACCGCCACCCCCCACCCCCCACCCCTGACCACAGACTTGTAACTTCACATTTGGGACATTTAGGGTGGGAAGAATCAGAGTAGCTTGTCACCATTCAATGTTAAGGCTCCAGTGTTCTCCAGGGAACTGTCAACATCTGTTTGTTTTGGGTTTCTTAGAGAAATAGACTGGGCACAGTAATCTTACTTAAGGAAAGAAGTTATTTGGGTCATAAATGCCCTCATTATAAACTAGGGATAAGAAGAGCCAAACTTGCCCACACTCAATATAAAAATTAATAACTGGCTGTGCTGAGGGGCATGGGGTAGGGGGTTGGAAACAAGATTTATAGCCTGTTCCCTTTGAGATATCATTCCTATGACTTCAGTGACACCCCTTAGACGTGGGAATCTTGTGAGAGTCAGTTTAGGAAGTGTAATCATTTTGTAAAAGTGTTAAACTTTATTTTTACTTTTTTAGAGAGAGAGAGGGAGCATGAGTGGGGGAGAGGGGCAGAGAGAGAGAATCCCAAGCAGGCTCCACACTTAGCGTGGAACCCAATGCATGCATGGCTTTACCCCCACAGCCCTGGGATCATGACCTGAGCTGAAATCAAGAGTCGGACGCTCAACCGACTGAGTCACCCGGGCGCCCTAAAAGTGTTAAAGATTTAAGATTAGATGTAAGAAGGAAATCATTGAGTTTTCCACCATCCTCTGTCTTGTGTGTGTGTATACATATACACACATATATATGCCACCGTGGTCTTTTCTCCACCCTCACTTTTCCATTGGAGATATTTGTACAGGACTGCCATCTACAGAAAAAGAAACTTTTCTCCTGGTACCCAGTGACATCTAAGTCTCCGACTGCTCGAATAAATACATGTCTCCTTGCATCCAGCTGTCTCAACAGGCCGGGGCGCTGGTGGACTGCAGAATCTTTCCTTCTCCTCCTGGAGAACTGGGCATAGGACCCAGCAGGAAAATGGACCCAAAACCTTGCCCATGCAGCAGCCAATGCTAGAAGCACCAACTAAATCTAAAAACCACAGATTCAATTAACTAATCCCTCTCCTAGGATTGCCAAGAAGAAATAATCTTGTCAACCACCCCCTTTGCCGTGAGCCCCGATCCAAAGCTCAATATGCTTTTGATTTTCCTAGAGCCTTCAAAAAAAAAAAAAAAAAAAAAAAAAAAGAAATGTTATTTCAAGGCCACTCCCTGTTTTCCACATTCTTGACAGAGGTATGTTTTTCATACTCTCCACAACACTTTACTGATGGGACCGTGTTTGTTTTTAATTTCTGTACAGTATTTTTGTTGGTCTCATCTATGTTTTTGTAATTAATTGAACACACAGACCCAGACTCGTCATAGAGGGCATTGTGGGTAATTACATCCCAGGAACTGTTTTCCTGCTGAAAATATGTAAGATTCATCTCCCTGTTCTTTTCTAGTCACCCGAGAACCACAGCAGCAGCGAAGATATGAAATGCCATCTTGTGAAAGAACATCGAAGACTAGTTAGTGACATCCCCCCCTGTCAACCACGATGGAGACGTGAGCTTTGTTACAAACTTTATTCCTCAATCATATGAGCAGGATCACAGCTTAAAGCACATGTAGACGGGATCTGCAAAGCGTTTTCCTCTCCATCATTTTCTCTCTTCTCTGTTTTCTCTGCACTTCGCCGGCACATGACAATTGGGTCATCGGCTGATTTACTACAGGGGCAACAGGGCACCGCTGGTCTCTACGATGGCTGCCTTCGGCTTTTATCAACAACAGCCAAGGACAGAAGAAAGTTCCTCGTTATGAAATTACCTTGAGCGTGATGAGAGTTTCATCGGTTAAAGAAAATTTAAGTGAGAAGACTGCACCCCAGGGTTACTACAAACACAAATTCTCTTCAGACGTTTCTGAGTATTAACTGATGTGGTGCTGACAGCAATTTTGAGGATTTAATTTAGGACGCTATTTTCTTTTTCTTTTTCTTAATGTTTATTTATTGAGAGAGAGAGAGAACACGCAAGTCAAGGGGAGGGGCAGAGAGAGAGGGAGAGAGAGAATCCCAAGGAGGCTCTGCACGGGCTCTGTGCTCCCCGATGTAGGGCTTGATCCCTCGAACCGCGAGATCGCGACCTGAGCTGAAACCAAGAGTAGACGCCCAACCCACTGAGGCATCCGGGGTGCTCTTTTCTTCAGTGAAAATGCTACTTATTTGGAGAGTGGCTCTGACTGCCTTGGAGGTTGAATGTGAAGAGAAAGACTGCAAGGACAGGGCCAATCAGGCACTGGTCATATACCTACATAACTCGCCTTAAAATCGGGAGCTGAGGGGCGCCTGGGTGGCTCAGTCTGTTAAGCGTCCGACTTCAGCCAGGTCACGATCTCGCGGTCCGTGAGTTCGAGCCCCGAGTCAGGCTCTGGGCTGATGGCTCAGAGCCTGGAGCCTGTTTCCGATTCTATGTCTCCCTCTCTCTCTGCCCCTGCCCCATTCATGCTCTGTCTCTCTCTGTCCCAAAAATAAATAAAAAAACGTTGAAAAAAAAAATTAAAAAAAAAAAAATCGGGAGCTGACCTACTGGCTTAATGACCCCTGACCTCTGGGCTGAGACTTCCAGAACGTCCTTTAGTGTGCTTGTCATGGTGGCAGCTTTTGTTCACCTTCAAGTAGGAAGTTTTGAGACCCTGTTGAGAAGTAATGCTGATTTGTATGGAAACTTTCAAGTTGAAATTGTCTGTGGGTCTTTTTTTTTTTTTTAATTTTTTATCTATTGTTGTTGTTGTTGCTGCTTATAGAAATCTGAGCTAAAAGCCGGGCCTCTGCTCCCCGCCGCTTGGGTTTAATAACAAAACACAAAGCAACCATATAAACAGACCCTTTTTATCAACTGTAGGCCCCAACTTCTCCCTCCTCGAAACATGAGTCACTGGGGCCTAGAACTTATACCATAAGCGGAAACCAGATACCCCTAGAATCAGAAGTATCTCCAGCACTAATTGGATTAGAAATCACGAAGCATACTCTCAAGCCGGAGCATTCAAATCAAATTAGCCCCCATCTTGTTTTTTAAAAATAAAGAATTAGTGAGAATTAGTGCCTTGTGTGTACGTTATCATCAGAAGCCAATGAGGGGGGTAGCATGACTGGGGCCCCTCACGTTACCGGAACCCCGATACCACAAGATGCCCCTTTCGTTTCTGCCGGGCAAACCTGAGCTGGGATCTTAAAGGGCCACCGCTTAATTCCCCACGGAGGCGTAATGACAGGAACTCCTCACTTTGCCAGGGGGCGAGTGGCAGTCCAAGAGAGGTGGTGACAGACAGGCCCAAGACCTCACAGGGGTCTGGCAGCGGCACCTATGGGTGTCCATACCTGCAGCGCTGGTGATCTGGGTACTGGCCTGGGTCAGCCAGAGCTCTGTGGTCGCCCTGGCCTCAAAATATCACCCGGGCCACTTGAGCGCCTCAACACAACCCACTGGTGAAGGAGAACAGAGAACAGAAGCAAAGCAACCCAGCAGGGGATTTCTCCCTCCGGTTAGAAGGTAGGAGAATGGAAAAGACCTTTGTTCTTGGGGGAACAGCGAGAGAAACTCGGCAAAAATAAAAGTGGCCTTTTCAATCAGGCTGCTTAAAAGCGGTGGGATGCAGGAAACTCCCGATGAAGTGGATTCCAGACAGAAGTGAGCTGGTGGGACGGTGGAATCTGGAAGCATCCCAACAAATCACCCAGCCGGTAGTATTCCCTCCCATGCTACCCCAGCTGAGGAGAAGAGCCAGAAAACAGGCCCCGTGGCGCTTGGACTCAGAAGCCCAGACAGATCTTACCCCAAAAGGAAACGCCAGCCTCTGGAATCCCAGCTTGACCCCTTCTTAGCTCAAATACTGGCAAGATCGGAAAGGTAGATCTGCGAAAAGAAATGACGATCACCTAAAAGTATAACTTTGGGAGTAAATATGAAAGACAGTGTTGATCAAAATTTATTTAAAGGGTGATTTTAAAGCAAAGATAATGGCAATGTGCTGTGGGGGGTTATAACATACCCAGAAGTAAGATATATGACATCGTAGCCCAAAAGACGGGGGCAGAAATGTGAACGGCCTGTTAAAACCTTACACGTAAAGTGGCGTAACGTTAATTTAGTGTATATTATATTCAGGATGCAAATTGTAGTCTTTGTGCAATCATTTAAAAAAAAAAAGAGTTGGTTAAGCATCCGACTCTTGATTTCAGCTCAGGTCATGATCTCACGGTCATGGGATCAAGCTCTACATCGGGCTCCATGCTAAGTGTGGAGCCTACTTGGGATTCTCTCTCCCTCTCTCTCTGCCCCTCCCCTACTGGCATGGGTGCTCTCTCTCTCTCTCTTTCAAGAGAAGGAAACATTAAAAAAGGAAAGAAAAGAATAGGATATTCTCTCTCTCTCTTGAGAAGCGAAGAGATGTGCCACCCAGATGTGCCTTCAGCATGCGGACACTCACCCCCTACCCCAGTTCTACAAGAGTTCACTACCACGGCTTCTTGCTGAATTTTTTTTTTTCTTTTTGGAGAATTGCCCTTGGCCCTGGAAAGCAGCCTCACCCAAGGTTACCTCCCTTTTCTGGGGGGCAGCCTGCATCCTAGAGGTCCAGCCTCTGTGCCTCGGCTGGGGAGACTCCAGCTCCAGAGTCCGTGGTCGGATTGGCTAAGGCCCTTTGTCGCAACAGGATCGGGTTCAACTTCTCCCCTCGGTCTGCTTCCGCTCCCCCCACCCCTTTCAGGTGTCGGTCCCGAGACTAGTCCCCAGAAAGCACCGCACGCAGTCTGTTTGCTGGGGAAACTGACCTATGGGCCCAGGTCACCTGCCAGCTGCTACGATGAAAACCTTGTCACCTGGGCTGAGTAGCTGTGCCCTTACCAAAATTTTCACTGGTGGTGAGCTAGGATGCCATACCTGGGAGCGGAACGCGCTGAGGGAATGCTCAGGTGTTTAGAATTTGGGGGAAATCGTAATTAGAAACACTATAGAATCAGAAGGTTGCTGCCAGAAAGGATCAGTGCACTGGAGAAAGGCAGTAATGGACCATTGGTTGTTAATCAACGTAAGGCAAAGTAGGAAAAGCAGAGGACATCTTTGGCAGTGTATGTGGAGACCCCCGTCTTCGGCAACTGGAGGGCAGAGACGGCTGCGAGGCAGGCCCCGGATTTGACTCTGGGAGAAGATGTGCCCAAAGGAGCAGGGGAGTCTCAATGCCAAGGTCAGGACTTTGTGGGGAAGGAGCGGGAAGGGGCTGGCTGGGCCGACATATTAAAACACTTAAAACCCCAGATCACCTGGAATTCTCTAGGCCTGAAGAAGCATCCTGCTCTTCTCCTTACAGGCTGCCAGCCTTTGCATGAAACACAGATGAGGCCCACTTTGTAAGACAACGTGTGACAACTCTCTCCCACGCCTCCCCTTGCTGCCTGCAAACCTCCCAGCTCCCCTCCTGCCTCCAGACCAAGAACGAAGGTCCAGTCACAACAGAATCTGGCCAGGGAGGTGTAGTCCTGCTGGTGGAGGAAAGGGAATATAGCCCTGATATAGCTGTGGGTCCCAGCCAACATGTGCCTGCAGGAGTCATGGGTTGTGTGTGGGAGTGGATGGTGAGGGCGCAGGGCATAGGAAGACTCAATGTGACGTTGGATAGGGAAGGTGTATGTAGATGGAAGTACTCTCCGTTGACACAGCATCTAACATTCTGGCAAGGGACCCAAGAGATGGAGCTGGTCCCCTACCAAGTTGGCTAAACCAAGTCAAGATGTCCTCATCTGTCATGGCAGATGGTGGGGGAAAGGATCCAAAGGCTTGGAAAAGTGGACAAGCTAGAGTGGTTACGCTACGTAAAGCCAGAGAACCTGACAGCTGATACGTTCCACAAGAAGGCCTGGAACAACGTTGCATTCGCCGAAGCAAAAGAATGCACTAAGAGGGCATCAAGAAGCTCCATGGGAGCTCTCCTCTGAAGGTCAAGGCTGTTGGTGGAGATCCTGATGCAGAACTGAGCTCCCTGGTAGCAACGAGGATGATAGAGGCCAGGGAGTAGCACTTACCATTAGACACAAGGTGAGTCAGTGTAATTATCGTGATGAGCACCAAGGTGGGGCGTGGCAGTTAGAGGGATGTGACCCGCAGAGAGCGATGGAAGTGGTTAAATGAAGTTTGCATTCTGAGGGGAAAGACAGACAGGCAGCCAACGAGGGTATTGCACAATCTATACGGCCACAATAAATCAAGGATGGATAATCGGGAGGCCAAGGGCAGCCCTCACAATGTAGTTAACAGTCCTTGTCCACTTTCTCACACTTGGAACAGACTGGAGGTGATGCTGGCTTTCCAGTTCTTCCTACAGCCATTTACTTGGCCATCTGGACTCTGCTCACATATTTGAGGATTTGTGGACATAGGTTGCTGCTGACATTGATATCTGAGGACCTGAAACATGATTATGCCTCCCATTAGGGGGTGAATATAAGGCCCAGATAATAAATAATGTCCTGGCTAAGGCCTGGTTCACCGTGGGTCCATTTGGGTCTACAGATCCACCCAGTAGTTATTTGCCCACTCTCTGAAGATACCATTGGAATTGGTAAGTGGCAACTCCCCCTACACCCGCCACATAACACACATGTTGGTTCCTTGGCCTGTGGGGTTATGGTTATCATAGTAAGGAAGGCCAAGCGGAAGCCCCCTGGAATCTCCCTCCTCCCAGCCCCCCGCCAAGACAGTAAACCCCCCAAAAATGTTCATCTCGGGGGGGAAGTTGTGGAGAACCAGAAACACGTGAAGAATGCCGGGGTGGTGGCCCCATCCTATTTTAACATAATTCACCGGTTTGGCCCCTGCAAAATCCAGACAGATCCTGGAGGATTAATGTGAACTCGGCAAGCAGGAACCCCAGTTGCAGCTGTGACGCTAGATGTGCTCTCTTTGCTCGAGCAGATTACGTGGCCTCGAGCACACGGAGTGGAGCCGTGGATCAAGAGAACGTACTCCTATCTGAAGGAGAACCAGAAGCAGTTGGTATTCACAGGAGATAAACCACCATATATATTTATGATCTTGACCCAGTGTTATCTTAGCCCTCCCACCCTTGGTCATAATGTGTTCTGAAGGGATCTGAGCTATCTGGCCATTGCACATACATCACATTTGTCTGTTACATCAATGACATCATCTTAGTCCAAACAGATAAGCAAGCAGTGGATATGGGAGGCTTTGGTCAAACACATGAACTCCTGAGGGTAGGAGATAAGCCCAGTAAAGATTTAGGGATCTACTACATCAGATCTGATTACCTGATGTCATGAGAAACTCTGGGGTGTGGCAAAGGCGGAGGGGAGTGGATTCACTGAAAAGAGGCCACATGGAACTTTCTGGGGAGATGGAAATACTCTATACTTTGGGGTGTGGATTACACTGGTGTATGTGTGTGTGTGTGTGTGTGTGTGTGTGTGTGTGTGTGTGTATACATACATATATTTGTCAATACTTATCAAACTGCATGCTTAAGGTTTGGGATTTTGCTGGATGTAAATACTTCCATTAACAAGGAAGAAGAAACAAAGCCAAAAATTTACTGCAGGATCTCCATGTTTGGAGGAATGTAAGACTAACATTTTAACACCTTTTCACTCCCCCCACCCCCACCCCAACGGATATACCTGTTTAAGGGAACGATCAACTAGGTTGTTTGGGTGGAAACCCCAAGGCTTGTGCTTCCCCAAAGGGAAGACTCTGAATGAGTCTCCAAGACTCATAAGGAGCTAAGGGACCCGCCGCCCTGTCCTGATCCTGGCGATATAGCAAGACCTTGATCTGTAGAGTGGTTGGCACAGAAATCAAAGGAAAAAAACAGGTACTTCCGGGAGTATGCGACCCAGGAAAAGTTCCATAAGGGCAATCACAGAGTCTAGATTTAGGACGGCAAGGCTCACCAGGTGCAGACAGAAGCATCGTTACATCTTCTGGCATTGAGATAGTGGTTGAAATCACAAACATTGAAACCAAACTGGGCTGTATTCCAGTCCCAGTCTTGTTGCCCAGTAACTGGAGATTCTTGGCAAGTGAACTTCCCTGAGTCTCAATGTCTTGATCTGTAAACAGGAAACACTACAAGCTTCCTCACAGAATTGTTTCTATGCAGAAACAGGAGATGGTAAACCCTGAGCATGGCGCTGGGCACTCCATGCACGGTTGTCTTTGTGACCGCTGTTTCTACAAAGAGGGCCCAATGGACACACCAGTTTGGGCGTTGGTGGGCCACACCAATTTGGGTGGCAGAAGCCAGTGCTGTTGCACGGTACTGACACCAAAGAGAGCACTTTGTAGAAAGTGGGAGACAGGAACTCAACAGGAGACAAATATAAAAATGCCACACGGACTTCTGGGAAGTGTCACCCCACACCACAATACATGTCAAAGATGGCAAAGAGTCTGCTTTAGTTTTGTCCAGGGCAAAGAGCTCATGGAAAGTTGAGATCAACTCTTTCTGTCCTTTCTTGCATCTGTTTTACTTGCTCAGAATGATCTTCGTCATGAAGAGGGAAGAATAGAACATGTAGGGGACTCATGACCTCTATAGTCAGAACAGGCTAAAAATATGAGTCGTCCTCAGGGGAATAGGGTTAACTCTGGGGATGATTGATTCTCTAATGCTTCAGTTATGCAGAACTCTGCTATCTAGCAACTTCTTGCATCCGGAATGTTCGAGAAAATTTAGAAGTAAGTTCAAAAAAGAGCTCAGGAGTTAAAAGAGAAGTATCAAAGTTGACTTAACGAGATGCAGGAGGGAATAGGCTTTTCTCTGGCCACCCGGCCAAGCTCACCTGTTCGTGCTTTACCCCAAGCTGTGTGATCTGCTTCCTCATCCCCACCGCATGGGGACCTCACAGAGGCAAACACAGCAGTCTCGGTGAGGGGTGTGAATAGCAGAAGGCAAAGGAGGCAAGAGAGAATCAGCAGAGAGCAGACATCAGAGGTCAAGGACGGCAGCCTGGAGCCATTCTGTGGGAGGCAACAGGCAGGTCCCTGATGGAAGCAGTCTGAGTTCCAGGAGACCCTTTCTAGGCCTAGAGCCCTGAAATGTTCACCGTCCAGCTGACAACTCAGCCTTGGTCCTGGGAAACCGATGCAGATGAGTTTTGGCCGGCCACCTCCACTGGTTTCAAATAGACCCAGCAAGGTCTGCGCTCATACAGATAAATTTCACATTGTTGCAACAAACAGAACAATAATGCATACAAAGTTCCAATGAGAAATTTTTGTCCCGAAGCAGGGCCCGCAGGTGGATTAACATTGTAGCTAAAGGCCAGAGAGAGAGAGAGAGAGAGAGAGAGGGTTGCCCATTCTAGATACTTCCAGCGGGGACTTACAATTGGATGTCATCACCACTGTGGTAGCCTGAATAACAGCCCCCAAAGATATCCAGGCCCTAATCCCTGAAACCTGTGTTCGTTACTTTTTATGGCAAAAGGGGCTTTGCTGATGTGATTGGGTTAAGGGCCTTAAAATGGGGAGATTATCCTGGATTACCTGGGTGGACCCTAAATGTAATCAAAAGGTCCTTATGAAACACTTGAGGGACACGTCAATCTTAGAGAGAGATTCAGCCCCAGAAGAGGAACCGGCGACGTGCCGACAGGAGCGGCGAGAGAGAGGGAGGCGGGTCAGAAAAGGCCAGGCTGCCTGCCGGCTTTGAACATGCAGCAAGGCGCCAAGAGCCAAGGAATATAGGTGGCTGCGAGAAGCTGGGGGGAAAAAAAAACAAAAACAAAAAACAAAAAACAAAACAAAGACAAGACAAGATGGTCTCCTGGATCCCCCTGAAGGACCCAACTCTGCATACACCTGACCTTCAGCCCAGTGAGACTGACATGGGACTTGGGACTTCAGAACTGAAAGGCAACCTGTGTTGCCACATTGCTAGGACACAAATACCACTACCTACTACTTCTTTCCAGAGAAAGATCATGAGAGGGGTGCAAACACCTCCCCTTCGAACCACACACCCAGTTGTAAACCCGATTCTGTGTCCGCTTCCCCAAATGTTGGCAGGGGCAAGGGGAGTCCAGTGCTGGTCAGATACGTGAAAATCGAACTCATGGTACGTGCAGACACCGATCCCATACAAGAAGCAGAGGGATAAACCCAGTGTAGCAAGATCTAGAAGATGCATACGTCAGTTTTCAAAATCATCAATGGCCTCCAGATCTCTCAGTGGCCCGAGTTTTCTACTTCCTGTGTTAGTTTTTCTGCTTTTTCCTTTAACAGGTTGATTGAGATAGAATTTGCATACCATGTAATTCACCTTATTAAAGTGGGCGGTAATAGTTTGTAGTGTTGACAAAATCGTGTCACCACGATCACTGTCGAATTCCAGAACATTCTCATCACCTTAAGAAGGAAGCTTGTATCTAGGAGCAGTTACTTTCCATCCCTACTCACCCTCCCTCAATGCCCAGACCTGGGCAACCACTAACCTACTTTCAGTTCCTACAGACGTCCCTGTTCCAGGCATTTCATGTACATGGAATCATACAACAGGTGGCCTTGTGTCTGGCTTCCTTCACTGAACATGATGCTTTCAACGTTCATCCATGTTTATCAGTATCGGGACCTCATTTCTTTTTTACAGCCGAATAATAGTCCCGTCTCTGGATATACCATGTTTTATTGATTCATTCATCAATTGATGGGCATTTGTGCTTTTTCTCCTTTTTTGGTGATTATGAATATGCGACCGTATGTATGCCACATACATGTTTTTGTGTGGACTCACATTTTCAGTTCTCTTGGGTACATACCTTAAGGATGGAATTCCTGGGTCACATGGTAATTTTGTGTTTCATTTTTTGAGGAGCCGTCAAACTGTTGTACAAAGTTGCCACACCATTTTACATTCCCACCAGCAGCACACAAGGCCTCCAGTGCCTCCAGATCCTCCCCAATACTTGGGATTGTCCGTCGTTTTGATTATAGCCATCCTCACGGGTGTGATGTGGTGGGCTCATTGTGGTTTTGGCTTGCATTTCCCTAATGACCAAAGATGTTGAACATCCTTTCGTGTGCTTAGTGGTCATTTGTGTGTCTTCTTTGAAGAAATATCTGCTCAGATCTTTTTGCCCATTTTTTAAAGTTTATTTATTTTGAGAGAGAGCACAGCAGGGGATGGGCAGACAGAGAGGGAGAGAGAGAGAGAGAGAGAATGCTAAGCCTGACATGGGGCTCAAACTCATGAACTGTGAGATCATGAACTGTGCTGAAACCAAGAATCGGTCACTTAAGTGAGCCACCCAGGTGACCCTTTTTTGCTTATTTTTAAAATCGGGTTGTTTGTTGTTGAGTTGTATGAGTTCTTTATATGTTCTGGACATAAGTTCCTTATCAGATACGTAATTTGCAAATATTTCCTCCAAATCTAAGGATTTTTTTTTTTTCTTTCTTAGTAGCGTCCTTAGAAGCACAAAAGTTTTGGGGCACCTGGGTGGCTCAGTTGGGTAAACATCCAACTTTGGCTCGGGTCATGATCCCGTGGTTTGTGAGTTCGAGCCCCAAATTAGGCTCTCTGCTGACAGCTCAGAGCCTGGATGGAGCCTGCTTTGGATTCTGTGTCTCCCTGTCTCTCTACCCCCCCCCCCAAATAAACAAGCATTAAAAAAAGAACCCCAAAAGTTTTCCATTTTGATGAAGTACAATTTGTCTATTTTATTGTTATTGCTTGTGCTTTAGGTGTCATAATTAAGAAGCCATTGCTTAACTTAAGGTCATGAAGATTTACTCATGTTTCCTTCTAAGACTTTTAGAGTTTTAGCTCATCTGTTTTGGCCTGTGATCCATTTTAAGTTAATTTTTTATGGATGGTGTAAGGTAGGGGCCCAACTTCATTTGCTTGCACCTGAGACACAGTTTTTTTCAGCGCTGTTTGTTGAAGACTAGTCTGTTTTCCCCATTGAATGATCTTGGCAGCCTTCCATGTTTGAACTCTCAATTCTGTCCCATTGGTCTGGCTCTCCCTATGCTGGTACCACACTGTCTTGATTACTGTGAGTTTGTAGTAAGTTTTGAAATCAGGAAGTTTGAGTCCTCCAACTTTATTCTTCCTTTTTCAAGATTGTCTTGGCTATTCTGGGTTCCTTGCATTTACATATAAATTTTGGAATTAGTTTGTCAATTTGGGGGCAAAAAAAAGGCGGTTGGAACTTTGATCATGATTTCATTGGGGGCGCCTGGGTGGCTCAGTCGGTGAAGCGTCCGACTTCGGCTCAGGTCATGATCTCATGGTTCGTGAGTTCAGGCTCCGTGTCGGGATCTGTGCTGACAGCTCAGAGGCTAGAGTCTCCTTCAGATTCTGTGTCTCCCTCTGTCTGCCTCTCCCCGCTTGTACTCTCTCTCTCTAAGATAAATAAATATTAAAAAAAAAAAGATTTCATTCAATCCATAGATCATTTGAGACAGTATTGTCATTTTAACAATGTTATCTTACAATCCATGAACAAAGATGTCTTTCCATTCATTTGCGTGGTCTTTAAATCATTTAATTTTCTTTAATCATGTTGTATAGCTTTCAGTGTAAATCTGGTACTACTTTGGTTAAGTTTATTTTGAAGCATATTTTCTTTTTAACACTATTATAAGTAGAATTGTCTTCTTTTTTTTTTTTAAATTTTTTTTTCAACGTTTATTTATTTTTGGGACAGAGAGAGACAGAGCATGAACGGGGGAGGGGCAGAGAGAGAGGGAGACACAGAATCGGAAACAGGCTCCAGGCTCTGAGCCATCAGCCCAGAGCCTGACGCGGGGCTCGAACCCACGGACCGCGAGATCGTGACCTGGCTGAAGTCGGACGCTTAACCGACTGCGCCACCCAGGCGCCCCTAGAATTGTCTTCTTAATTCATTTTTGGATTGTTCATTGCTAGTATAGAAATACAATTAATTTTGTATATGGATCTCGTATTCGGCAATCTTACTGATTTATTTCTTTTAATAGGCTTTTAATGTATTTCTTCGAATTTTCTATACATGAAAGCACATCATCTGCAAATAAATGTAGTTTTATGTCTTTCTCTGCAATCAGGATGCCTTTTATTTGTCGTTCTTGGCTAATTTTCCTGAATGAAGCCTCTACTACAATGTTGAATATGAATGGCAAGAACAAATATCCTCGTCTTATAGCTGATCTTAGGAGGAAAATAGTCTTTTACCATTTTGTTAGCTGTGGGCTTTTCATAGATGGCCTTTAGCAGGTTGAGGATGTTCCCTCTTATTCCCAGATTTTGAGTGTTCTCCAGTGAACTTCCTTAAAAAGAAAAATGACGCTCAGTCCAGAGCTGTGTGAACTTCTGATTTTGTCAAATATCCCGTACACTCCAGAAGGTATAGTTGTATTCGATGCTCACAATCACAACTCCGAGACAAAAAGATACATCATTGTTTTCTCCCATGGTTTACGAGGCACGGCACTATATGAAATACTCTGAAATATTTCTGTCCCAAATGGCTTCAGTGCAAAGCATAACTGCTCAAAAGGCCAACTCCTCTGCCTGACCCACTCCCCAAGCCGGGCCCCGATTCCTCTGCCTGACCCACTCCCCACCTGAGCCTCTAGGGGCCTCTCTCCCTGCTTACTCTCAGTTGTCAGTTAAAAGCAACATATTCATTCTATAATCTTTCTGTGCAAACACTGAAATCTCAAGTCTCCACCTGTATTTTTTTTTTTCCCAAAAGCTGCAGGGGTGAACCCACTCTGTGTCCCCACAAGGGTGGCTGGGTGCCTGCCGGACTACAGGGAAGAAGGACTCTGTCCTCAGGCCACTCCTGAAGGTGTGGTCTAGCACCTTCTGTCTGCCGTCGCTTTTCTGGGCCCCTGTGCCTTCTGGGCCACGTCACCCTCTTTCTCAGCGTCCTCTTGGCCGGAGTGTGGCTGCCTCAGCCGTGGCCAACGGCAGGGGCCCCCAATTCACTCCGCAGCCCCCCTAGATATCAGGCCAGAAACTCTGAACACGCTTCCCTGGGTTTTCTGTATCCTGATTCTTCGGATGACTGATCTCTCCGGAAGCCTGAACAATTCAGTTATCTCCAGCCCCCGGGCTTGGATTTGTGCATGAAGCAACCAGCTTCTCCTCAGAAGCCTCTGGGATCCTCTGACTGAAGTAGGTGCGTCCCTCCTAAATCAACACCCCCCACCTCCCCCCAGAGCTCTTGGAGCACAAGGGACCAACTCCCTGGAGTCAAGTGACGATTCTTTGCTCAACATAATCTCTTGAGTGTAGACTTTTGCTCCTGAACAGGCTCCTGCAAGTAGGACAGGCAAAGATCTCATTGTATTTAGAGTCTCCATGGAGGCCATTTTCTACAGTTTTCTCTGAGTGCCAATACACCCCTCTTCTGGTTGGAGCCCCAAGTCTCCTTTGAGTAACAACTAATCTCCTGTCTGAGCGTGTGACTCAGACTAGTCAGCATAATTTCAATCTCTGGTGACAGTGATTGCTTCAGGGACTGGCTCATATCCCGAGTCTGTCCTATCAGAATAAATCAGGTACTTATTCAGAAGCTAACAGGATGAGACGTGTTCTTTTCTCCACAGCCTCTACCTGGAAGGACCTTGGGCCCTGGAGCTGTGGGCCACCACCTTGATCTACGTACCACCTGCAGTCTGAGAATAAAGTCCACGTGAAGGAAGGAGAACAGAGCTGAAGATAAAGATATTGTATGACATTTTATGGGTTCCTGGATCATGCCATGACATCTCTGCTCCCAGCTCCCCAGTATACAGCTCTTAAAACCCTTGTATCCTCCTGACAGATATGGGTGCTAGGAGCATCTGTTTTTCTCATATTTGGTCTTTGATCATAGTTCCTGACCCAGAGGTCCTAAGTCTCTTAGAATTTCCTGAGTGACAGCAGAAACTTTTGCTCTAATGAGAGAACTCTTGGTGGGCTCCAGATATCTTCACAATGGGAGCTGATCACCGGGAAGACTAAGCCGTGTTTAGATGCCTGGAATTCTCAGCCTCACTCACCAGTTGGCCTCCAGGGAGAGGAGAGGGGCTGGAGATTGATCATGCCTCCATAAGAGTCCCTAAGCTACGGGCTTCAGAGAGTTCCCACGTTGGTGAACACATACACATGCTGGGAAGGTGCCACACTCCAACTCCATGGGGACATAAAGCGCCCAGACTTGGGAACTGCAGATCTTGCCCTGTGCCCCTCTTTATCTGGCTCCAGCTAAAGATGAAAGGCTGTTCCTCTATAGCCTTTATTCTACCCTTTCTAAGAAACAGGTGAATGTGTTTTTCCTAAGTTCTGAGGTGTTACAGCAAATTACCAAGCCCGAGGAAGAGGTTGTGAGAACCCCGACTTAGAGCCAGTCAAAAGTCCAGGTGACAGACAGCCTGGGACTTGTGACTGGCGTCTGAAGTGGTGGCAGTCTTGTGGGACTGAGTCCTTACCCTGTGGGGTCTGCGCTGACTCTGGGGAGGTAGTGACAGAACTCAACTGCAGGAAAATCATCTAGCGTCTGCAGAGTTGGAGAACTGTTCAGTGGGGGGAGAAGCCCTACACGTTCGGTGTCAGAAGTGTTGTGAGTAGAGAAACAGAGGGTTCCCTTCGCTTCCTCAAATGGTTGTGATCATAACCTGCAACCCTGAATCGAACCCATCCTTTAAATCTGTCCTTAGAGAGACCTCTTCGAGGTCTTCTTGACCCCAAGCCTCATAGCCTTCTTTAAGTGTAGGAACCACGGCCTGTCTCTCTTGGATCTGCACCCCCAGGAGGTCCCTAGAATTAGTTCTGAGGAGCTGCGGGCTTTGCGAAATCAGGAATCATACCATTTCGTACAGGATGGTTACCACGTGGAGGGACTGGGGACGGGCAATGAGCGGGACTTCTCAATTTTATTCACGTATTATTATATGAGTCTTTAATAATACGACTATTTGTTTTAAAACATTTATCTTGCCAAGAAAGCCGGCAATGTGAATAATTGAAGAGGGGTGGTGAGCTGGCCAACACTTCTGCACGGCTTTCCTACTCCCCTCGAACCCGCCATCTTCTGTGGGAACCCCACGCTCGCTGCTTCTAGGAGAAGACCAAAGCACCGAACCAGGGCCTTGACCTCGTGTGGGAAGAACTGAGCAGTGAGACGCAGGCACAGACAAACTGCCTCATGAACACTTTATCCCCCAGAAAATCCCCCGCCCCAGCATCCCGGGTGCTGCCCAGACTCTTCAAATACAAGGGCAAATAAAATAAATAAGAGTAAATATTGTCCTTCTAAGCAATAGAATGCCTAGCAACCAAGAACAAAGGAGGGTTGAAAGGAGAGGGTTGACTTTCTCAGGTTCCTTGTGTGTAAACGGCAATAAAAGTCTTTTCTGTGCGAATAATGCATTTTTGAGTGTCAAATCACAGAA
The DNA here is from genome assembly GCF_014898765.1 of Herpailurus yagouaroundi. Taxonomy (NCBI): domain Eukaryota; kingdom Metazoa; phylum Chordata; class Mammalia; order Carnivora; family Felidae; genus Herpailurus; species Herpailurus yagouaroundi. Next base: position 57,479,904 of record NW_024412404.1, read on the forward strand.
GGTATACAGGACACCAAGGCCAACAACAGCCACCAGTTGATGTGCGTAGGCCCTACCCTAGAGGAGAGGTCAGGGGTTACCTTGGCCTGCCTGGCATTGGTGAGGGGAGGTCTCCCCAGTAGCTTGGGGACTGGGAGGTTGGGACCAGGGCTCTTAAATGACAGTGGTCCAACACAACCCCACATATGATTCAAAAGAAAATGCTAAATCACAGAATAAATGTAAGAGCTCTGATGCTTCTCTCTCATGACCGTTTCAACGCTTTCTTGGAAATAATGAGTAGAAAGCACGTGACCTTGTTCTTATTAAATTTCTTTGATACGAAACTGTTCTAACACGTTCCCTGACTGCCTCAAGGGGGTCATTTTCATTTGTTCTTTGTTCTCTTGTTTTAATGCCCCTTCTCCATCAGTGCCCTAGGCATGTGTTTAGATTGACTTTTGGAAATCTAGGATTATCTAGGATATATTGAAAGCAGGGGAGAGGCCAGAAAAAAAAAGGAAAAAAAAAAAAAAAACCCAGCAGTGGTATCTTTATAAGATCCATGAGAAATCTTGCGGGCCATTAGCTTTGCCCACACGGGACCCCCAGGTGGATGGGACAGGATGAAACTGACCCTCTGAGGAAACAGGCTTTTCCCTAGCATCTGACGTCCCTGGAGAGCTTCTAAAGATTTAAGGTGGGCGGTGGATAAAGGGTTGTTGTCATTGTCTGTCACCATGGCAACTCCAGCCAGGACTTGGCATTGCTAGGATTTTTCCAGCAAATTTTGAAGACTCCTAGCCCTGGGTCAGCATGCACGGGAATGCGGATTCACAGGTATACAGCTGCTCCCTGGCACGGATCCCTGCCTCCCCAAAGAAGAAGGAAAGGGGATCCTCAGAGCCAAAGCCAGCAACAAATGTGAAGGAACGGGAGAGGGGCCACTGACAACTCACTTGACTCAATAGGCTTCCCTGCCACGGCGGCCGCGGGACGCATCTCACTCCCGAGAACTGATGGGTCTAAGAACAAGAGTGAAAAGCATTCGTACTTTATGACCTGCAGCCCCACCTCCAGAAATTCCTCCTAAGAAAAAGCCAAAGTGTGCACAAAGATTTATTTTGTTGGAGGGTGTCCCCGCAGCATTATTTATAGCAATAAACAGGGCGGGGAGGATTACCTTAAAGTTCAACAATACAGGATGGGTTTAATAAAGTATAGCTCGGCCCTAGAGGGGAATACGAAGCATGCATTCAAAACATGTTGTGGAAAAATAGCCAAAGATATAGGAACTTTACGGATGGCCACAAAACACTAAGTGGGGGGGGGGGGGGGCCAAGAGGTTGTAACATTGGTATGTTGTCCATCTCATGTTTAAAGAAAAGAAAAGAAAGGGTGCCTGGGTGGCTCAGTTGGTTGAGCATCCGCCTCTTGGCTTCAGCTCAGGTCATGATCTCATGATTTGTAAGTTTCTCTCTCTCTCTCTCTCTCTCTTCCTGTGCATACTCTCTTTCTCTCAAAAATAAATAGGGGCGCCTGGGTGGCGCAGTCGGTTAAGCGTCTGACTTCAGCCAGGTCATGATCTCGCGGTCCGTGAGTTCGAGCCCCGCGTCGGGCTCTGGGCTGATGGCTCAAAGCCTGGAGCCTGTTTCCGATTCTGTGTCTCCCTCTCTCTCTGCCCCTCCCCCGTTCATGCTCTGTCTCTCTCTGTCTCAAAAATAAATAAACGTTAAAAAAAAAAATTAAAAAAAAATAAATAAACTTAAAGAAAAGAAAAGAAAAAGAAGGAAGGGAGAGAATGAGAATTCTACACATTAAAATGTTTTTTAGAATACATACATGTATAGTTTTCTCAACGAGGGATTGGATTTTTGCCTTTTTTCCCCCAAATTTCTTGCAATGAGCTTCCATCGATTTATGGAAAACAGAATTTCCGGAAACAGAACTCCAAGCAAGGAAACAGCAAGTGCAAAGGCACTGGGGCGGTGTGTTCCTGGCACAAACCAGATTTAGGCAGCGTTTCTCACCATTTAAAAAAAAATGATTATAAATTTCATCAGAAGAATGGTAAATATAACAGAGAGGCAGAGAAAAGGGGAAAGAATGGCATGGGGGCGGAGAGGACGAGAAGGCAATGGTCTCGAAAGAAACAGAGAAGGGAAGAGAAAGAAGGAGGACAGCTGATTGGGACTGGTGGGACGTGAAACCACTGTTTCAAGGTTCACTAGGGATAAACACGATTCTTGTATGAGAGAGGAAAAGGAAACAAAGACTTAGAGGGTCTAAGTAATTATCTACGAAGTTGCTGGCCTACACAGGTTGACTGAACAACTTCCGGTCCGAAATGTCTTCGGAGAGCGTGTGACTCCCTTCCTTGGTAAGACGAACTTAATAATGAACCCTGGCTTTTGAGGTTGTGAAGGATTATAAATCATTCATAATACGGTAGAAAGAAATTGGCGTAGTTGTACCGAAGGACCATGAATCAGTCCGAGCCCGGCCTCGAGTTTCCCAGAAGTTGATCAGCTCACAGGGGCCCGGCTCGGGGCTTCCTCTTGTTCGTTACAAACGTGACGACAAAGTTGAGCAGCGGGAAGTTTTCACGACAGTCAGGGAGTGGGCTCTGTGCTCAGCTTACAGAGGAAGACGTCCAGGTCCTGATGACAAGGACTGGCTGGCGAGGGGTGAACCTTAAAGGCCCACGTGTCTTGGGGGAAAGTTGGCCAGCGTGGTCTGTCAGCAGGGGCAGTGGGGACCTCCCGCCTGTAACCCCTGTCCCCAGTTCTGCGCTATTGCTGGGCTTCGTGGGTGGGGACGCAGGAGTGGGCCATTACCAGGGCAGGGGGGGTCTCCCAGACCCTTCCCGCAGCCCCTGTTGCCCACTCCCAGCACAGCCAATAGCGGGGGTGGGGGGGCGGGGCACAGGCATCGAGAACACGGCACCCAGCATCCATCACACCTTAGGCGACAGGACATACTCGGTTAATTCTCAATTGGCCAGGGCTGCTTGTGTTTTCAGAAATCTCTACCCGTCTTCCTCTCTCTGACCTCAGGTCACCTGTGCTGCCTGCCTTCCAGCATTTCCCCAGGTCACAGCTAGGGAGAACTTTGAAACAGGCACGAGGACGGGCCTTTCCGGTCACTGGTACACTAAGTTCCCATCCCACGCCTGCCCCGTCCCGGTGGTCGTGGAGCAACCACTGGCTGAGTGCCCGCTGTGCCCCAGAGCTCATTCTAGGCACTGGGGACAGAGCTGTGAACAAAACGGTTTACCTCCCAGGCAATAAACAAGAAAAATAAGTAAAATATAGCAAAATGCACGGTGTGCCAGATAGGCTCGGGCTACGGGGGACGAAAGTAGCAGACGGGGGGAACAGGAAATGTGAGACACCGCTATTTAGCTGTGTGGCTGGGGAACATGCCCCCAAGATGAGATTTGTGTAAAGAAGTGAAGGAGGGGAGGGAGTGAGCCAGGCAAGATTCTGAGCAAGGCAACCGCAACTGCAAAGGCCCTGGGGTGCTTTGTTCCTGGCATGCCTTAGGCAGTGTTTCTCAACATTTTTGTTTGTTTGTTTGTTTGAATTTTCACCCACCTAGGGAGCCGTTTTAGACTTTTTAAAAATTGCTCCCCTAGTGAAATTTTAAAACCACAGGTGTATTAGTGTTCTGTTTGTGTGCTGGGTGTATATATACACTTTGTAAATCAAAACAGTGACATCTTTTTTGCTCTCAAGAACCAATTTTTGTGCCTTTGGGGGAGGTATCGTCTCCACAGAGGGCGCGGGTGCTGCAAGGAGGCCAGTGGGTCTGGAGCAGAGGGAGGGAGAACATTCGAGAGGTGAGGGGCAAAGCCAGCTCAGGTCGGGCCTTGTCGGGAGACAGGGAGTCATTGGTGAGTTTTAACTGATGAGGTACATGGTCTGACTTCGGTTCTGTTAGGATTTCTCTGGCCGTGGTGGGGACATATTGTGGGAACGAATGACAACTGCCATGTGTTAATAAAAGCTACGGTAGCGGGGGAAAGGGTCCTCTCTTTCTCCTTTTTCCTTCCCTCCCTCCCTCCCTTCTTCTCCCATTCCTTCTGTAAATATTCGCTGAGCACCAGTTCTGGGCAGGGAATGAAGACACCTGTCAGTGGGAATAAGGGTGGATGCAGGTCGTTGCTGGAGCACAGAGAAAGGAGAACCTGCTCCGTGGGAAATGGAGGCTGGAGACGGGTTCCTAGGGAACAAGGCATCTGAAGCCAAGTCCTGAAGGAAGCTTAGGGCTTGTCCCAGAGAAGGACTCCAGGGAAAGAGAGCAGCCAGGCTGAATCCAGAGACGAGGTCAGGGGCAAAGGCGGGAAGTTCCAGGAGTTGTGCTTTGGCAGAGGGGGCACAGGGGGCAGGAAGGTGGCAGAGAAGCTTGACTGGATGCCAGGTGGGGGAAGATCTTGGGGGACCTTACTCCCCACATTCAAGATCTTGGACTTAGTCCCATAGCTGGGGATCATGGAAGGGTCTTGAGCCACACCGTCACATGAGCACTTCAGAGCACTTGCACGAGCAGCCCCATGTAGAAAGTGGATCTGGGGGGAGTCCAGATGGGGGCAAGTGGGGACCAGGAGGCACTAAAGAGTTCAGGCGAGAGATGCAAAGGGCCTGGGGTAGGACCCTCAGAGTTCCTATGCCCTATTCTCTCCATCACTGTCATTATTCATCTGACTCTCAGGCCACAGGTTGGAGTTGGCGACTGCCCAGTATCTGGAAAACCCAAATCTGTTCCAATATGGATATAACTGGATAGACAGTTGACACAGACCATCACTGTCTGCCACTCTTCTCCTTTCTACTGTGGACACTGTGTCCAAAATTCCCCTGTAGAGTTTGAATAATGATAGAACCAGCGAGAGGGAGGTCACAGACAGGACCCTCCCAGGGGCCTGGGCAGGCGGGTCAGGCCCAGTTCCCAGCGGATCCTTATGAAGGGTCCCTTGGCACAGGCATGCTTCTCTCTGAGAATGCAATGTTCTATGTAGCCCTGTAACCTCCAGGGCAGGCAGTTCAGGAGCCCAGCCTGAACGCCTCCCAGTCTGTCTGCCTCTCCGCTCTCCTCTCTTCCATTAACTTTAACTACACTTGGGCAGATCGGCAAGGATAAATTAAGAACAGAACAGACAAGGACCTGCGTCCAAAGCAAGGACTGACAGTCCTTCTGGGGCCAGGGCTCATGAGGAAAATTGCTCTGCTCATCATTTTTCATTTTCTAGCAGCCCTGTCTTCTCCAGTTTCTAAGTCCCAGGAGAAGCCAGTAGCAAGAATGTTCCAGGGTCCAAGTTTCAGTGTCGGAGGAAAACAGACCTAGTGGTCGACCCCTCCCCGCCTCATATTCCGTACCCACCACCTACTACCTGGGGTTAAGGACGAGGATGCAGAAAGTTGACCCTCTCTCCAAGGAGAATGGAGTTTAAGTTACCAGAGACTCAGATGGCTGCTTTCAGCAAAGCTGATCGTGGACGAGAAAGGGCTTTGCAGAGGCCTGGCTGCCTGGGGAGATTTCTTAACACTTGCAACCTAAGGTCTGCCTGGCCGGCTCCCGCCTGAGCACTCCTGTTCGGTCGTCTTACCCAGACAGAGGTTGTCTTACCCACGGCAGAGAGGATGGTTGGCTGGAGGCCACACTATTATTTGAGATGCCAACCTCAGAGACGGGGGAGAATGTTCAGACAGCCCCAAATCGTTGTTAATGCCCATCTCTTGCCCAATTCCTGTTGCCTTCCTGAGGGACTAACGCTATATATAGGAAAGGCAAACAATACTGTGGCCAAGGGGCCGGCTTTAGGGATAGATCGGTCCTGGGTCGTATCTTGGCCTCCTCTAATGTTATACTATACCACATTATACTGCACTGTACCATACGGTACTACGCTATACTCTATACACTATATTATGCCATACTAGACTATATTATACTACACTATACTATACTGTACTATACCACATTATACTATACTATGCTACACTGTACTGTACTATACTACATTAAGCTATACTAGGCTGTATATACTACACGATGTCATACTATACTACACTATACTATACTGCACAGTACTGTACTGTACTATGCTATATATACTATACTATGCCATACTATATGCCACATTATACTAGACTACACTATACTGTACTATACATTATACTGTACTATACTATACTGTATTATATATATTATGTCATACTAGACTACACTATACTGTATTGTACTCCATTGCACTATAATCCATTATACGACACTCTACTATGCTGTACGATACTACATTGTCCTATACTATAGTATACTATACTGCCCTACACTATACACTACACAACACTACACTGTACTACACTACACTATAAACTACAGTATACCGTACTATACTGTATTGTACTATACTATATTATACCATACTACACTATATACGTTACTATACTGCACTACACTGTATTATACTGGACTATACTACCCCCGTACTGTATTATACTATATTGTACTATGCTACACTCTACTGTATTGTATTATATTATTGTATTATACTGTATTGTATTATACAATATACTGTATTATAGTATATATATTGTATATACTACAATACTACTGTATTGTATTATACTGTATTGTATTGTGTTATACTCTACTATACTGCACTACGCTATACACTATACTACACAGTACTGTACTATACTATATTGTATTACAGCACAAATACTGTAGCATGCTATCCTATATGCTACGCTATGCTGTACTGCACTACACCATATACCACACTCTACTGTACTGTAGCATATACTACACTGTGCTCTACTCTACTGTACCACATACTATACTATGCTCTACTATACTGTACTATATACTACACTATACTCTACTATACCACATACTACATGATACTCTACTGTACCATATACTACACTGTGCTCTACTGTACTGTACCACATACTATACTGTGCTCTATTGTACCATACACTACACTATGCTCTACTCTGTACCATATACTACACTGTGCTCTACTCTATTGTACCATATACTACACTATGCTCTA
>NW_024412404.1:57486952-57509813 GCF_014898765.1 Herpailurus yagouaroundi
TCTACTGTACTGTACCATATACTACACTGTGCTCTATTGTACCATATTCTACACTGTGCTCTACTCTACTGTACCACATACTACACTAAGCTCTACTGTACCATATACTACACTATACTGTACCATATACTACACTGTACTCTACTCTACTGTACCATATACTACGATACTCTACTCTACTGTACCATATGCTACACTATGCTCTATTGTACCATATACTACACGATACTCTACTGTACCATATACACTATACTCTACTCTACTGTACCACATACTACACCATGCTCTACTGTACCATATACTACACGATACTCTACTGTACCATATACACTATGCTCTACTGTACCACATACTACACTATGCTCTACTGTACCATATACTACACGATATTCTACTCTACTGTACCATATGCTACACTATGCTCTAGTCTACTATACCATATACTACACTGTGTTCTACTGTACCATATATTACACTATGCTCTACCCTACTGTACCACATACTATACTATGCTCTACTGTACCATATATTACACGATACTCTACTCTACTGTACCATATACTACACTATGCTCTACTCTACTGTACCATATGCTACACTATGCTCTACTCTACTGTACCATATACTAGACTATGCTCTACTGTACCATATACTACATGATATTCTACTCTACTGTACCATATACTACACTATGCTCTACTGTACTGTGCCATATACTACACTGTGCTATACTGCACTATACTGTACACTATCCTATAATACACTACATAACACCTCACTACACTATCCCGTACCATACTATACCATATGCTACACTCTGCTGTGCTACACTACACAACACTACACCATACTATACCGGACTACGCAGTATTAAACCACATTGCTAGCGCAGTGCCTGGCACTAAGTAGATACGCAGCCAATGGTAGTTACTACCATTACTTAATGAGCCCACCTCACTTGTCCATCCAGCAAACCTCCCCCCATGACTCTCTCTCTCTGATCTCCTGGCTCCATTCAGAGCCCCGTTCTCCTGTGCTCCCTCTGGATCTTACACAAAACCCCACTGTAGCAATGACCGTAATGGATTTTGATCGTGTGCTAGCTCCTTGGTGGTAGGCACCGCGTGTAGCCTTCTCTCCCCGCTTTTGTCCCCAGCACTGACCACAGTGCCCGGCACAGAGGGGCACTCCATGATGCCGGCAGAAGGGAGAATGTCGCTCGTGGGCTTCCCCGCTCGGGTAGGACCTACTCACCGCGTCATCACGGACCCAGGACCTCCCACTGCTGAGGACCTCATCATTTCTTTTGGGAAGGTCCCAAACCTGACACGTCGTGGCACAAAGGCAGCTGTGTGAGTTCAGTCTCACAGTTGACCTCTTTCCAGCTTCGGGGACTGTTTCTTCCTGGTAGAGATTTCTGGCATGTGAACAAGGTCGTATTTCTCCCTTCACGCATTTACGGGCTTATATCTACATTCCCTGGGTCATCATCATTCCAGACTCAAAGACCCGATCCGTCTCGCCTGCTAGTCCTCACGCACACCTCAGTCTCTCGATTATTTTTATCCCTCCCTGGCCCTGCTCCAGCCCTGTCTGTCTTCCTGGAGGGGCAGTGAGCTGATTGGCCCGCTTGAGTCCAGGTGTGGGCCCCAACACCTACGGCGACTCGGCTGCCGGGTTGATGCTCCCGGCTGTCCTTCTCCCACGTTTCTCTTTCTCTCTCCTCCTCCTCCTTGCTGCCCTCCGGAGCCCAGCCACACGTGGACCCTTAGAGTCAGGCATTTCAAGTGATTTACAAGAACCATGGTTGGAAAAAGTCTCGCAACCATCCAACGGTGCTGATCTTATGAGAGCTAGCACAAATCCGAAATTAAACTAAGCAAACGGCGCTAATCCCATCATCGTCATCAGACCTAGGCCTGTTCCAGGAGGCAGCTCGGAGGGTGGGAGGCTGAGTTTCTGGCTTGTGTGAGCGACGCCTCAGCGATCAGGCTGCCCCAGGATCAGGTTCACTAGGGATAATAACAGCAGTCGCAATTACAGGTGCTGTTTACATACTTTGCGCCCTTGGACTTGACACAGTCCAGAAGGAGCCCCAGGCACCCAGCTCAATGCCTCTTGGGGTGAGCCACGAACTCTGGGGGAGAGAATTAAAGCCCCCCTCCACCCCCACCCCCACCAAAAGAGAGGGCCTGTGCGATGTCCAGTTTGGGCAGACCTGATGCCCTTGACAGCTTTTTTTTTTTTTTCCTTTTCCCCTTTCTTCCTTTCTTGTCTTTCTTTCTTTTCAATACCATTATTCCGAGGAGGAATTCCTCCTCTGCATAGAGAAAGAAAAACAAGTCTCTGGCTGTTTTCAGCCTCTTAAAAACAGAGGTATTGGTGCAATCCCAAGTCTTTGAAACAAATTTCCAGTAATTTTTCCAGGTATTGCCGGAGAATTTGGAACAGAAGAAGTAGCCCTTTAATCTAGTACAGAAAAGCAAACAGGCTTTATCATTCCGTACAGATGTCACACTTGCCCTCAGTACTTGTCACAGGCACAAAAGCCAGCTCCATCTCTATGCAGTACTGTGGGATCAGAGCCTCTTCCCCCAGGTGGGGTCCTGGGAGAGCCAACGCAGGGCCTGTGAACAACCTGTTAAGTACTGCGCCAGGGGTGTGCAGATCAACGCTGTGAGCTTTCAGTTTCTGGGCGTTTGGGGGTGCTTTTTCTCCTGAAGTCATCATCACGAACAACCAAAAAGGAACAGGGCAACGAATGCGAGCACAACGCGTTTAGAATTTACAATATCTTTCTCAGCGCAATAGAGCAATGGTGTCGGCAGAACCGGGGACAGAGAAGAGAAGGGCATCTGTGGTGCCTGAGCCCTGGGTATGCACAATAAGATGGTAGTTAAGAAAGGCGAGGAACAGCGTAATTTGCTGGATTCGGCCAGGGCTGTGCTCCCTGAGAGCTGGCAGGTTAACAGATTGCAGCCAAAGCCGCAGCCCTCACGTTTTCTGACTTGAGAGATAATGAAGCAATAAAAGCGGCAGAGGCAGCCAGCAAGGATTCTGCCCCTTGGGGCTGTCTGTGCGAGAGCAGCTGCCTGCGGGTGCCTGCTCAGGGCACAACCAAGGACTGCAGCCCTCCAACAGACCAGCAACGCGAGGACCAAATTCCCTCCTTCAGCGGCACCAGAACCTCGGCCCCCGGGGCTGTCACTGAGGCCGTCCTATGCCAGGCCGGCCCATATGGTCTAGCAGTTGTCGCCAGAGACACGGAGCATAAATAAACCCTGGGAGTACAGATGGGAGGCTGGCCAGGCTGGCTCCGTTTCCTGATCTCATCACGGGGGAGTCCGCGTGGAAGCCCTGGGGGGCACCTTCACCATTTTCCAGGCCAACGACTTCATTTGTCAGGCGAGGAACGGCCCCTCCCCTTCCAGAGGTTAAGGGACTTGCCAAAAGTCACATAGCGAGTCAACCGCAAAGCAAGAAAAGGCGGCGGCTAAGAACACCGCACGGCTCCGTTGCCCTTGGCTTCGGCAAGTTACTAAAGTTCTCAGGTTCCTCGTGGCACCGCGAGCGTGAGGTCAGTGCCTTCCGCGTTAGGTTCTTGGGACAAAGCTCGCAAAGCCCACCGCGGGGTTCAGAGTAACTGCTTGGTGGATGTCGGTTTCCATTGTTCTCGTCACTGCTGGTAGCTGGAAATAGATCTCAGGGTCTCTCCTGCCCAGGCCAGGGGTGCCCTGTGATGGATGATATCACACGAGCCGGAGCCTGAGTTCAGGCTTCTGGTTTGGCGACTTCGGACGAGGTACTTAACCTTCCTGACTTCTCGCTCATTGCTCTCGTCTGAAAAGTGGGAGCAGGGACACCCTCGCTCACGGGCTTGCCACGAAGGTGCCACGCAATGGGCTGGCAGAGCGTCCGTGGCCGTAAACCGCACCTGTTGCCAGCCAGCCGGAAGCTCCTCCCCGCCCGGCGGTGAGGACAACTACTTTGCGACCGAAGAACTGGTTAACTTGATGCAGCGAAGGTGCTAAGTGTTTGGCTGAGGTAAAGGCTGGCAGGAGCGGAGCAGCCGGCTGGTGGATGGCATGATTTGAAATAAACCATATGTCTAAAATTAGGAGCCCAGATGTTAGGCCTTGGCGCCTAAGGTTCGCACCATTAGACGCAATCCTTTAGGTGTCTCTAATGGTCTTCGAGGCTCCAGGAAACCCGCATTAAAATGCAAATCCGTTCCCTTCAAAGGGAAACATATTAAGTTATCCTCTTTAGCAAATTGCTGAGCTGGGTTTATTTGGGGGAGGTTGGGGTGAGGAAGACAAGGCGGTTTGAAAGGACAGAGGCAGGAGGCAGTGTCTTTCCTATAGAAAGCCAGCTCTCTTTCTACCGAGCTCAGGGGCGCAGCACGGGCCGTGTGTGGCAGGTAGAGTGGGGGCTCCGAGGGTGACTGGGGTCCAGGAGGAGCAGGAATGCAGGCGCTGTGCACAGCCTTAGCATCCTCTCTGGGCCCACAGCACAGAGGTGTGAATCCTGTTCCCGGCCCCGCTGCGTGAGGCTGGGGGACTGAGGGTGGGCCGGGCCGGGTGACGAAGCTCAGCAGAGTCCTGGAGGATGCACAGGAAGACAGGTGGGCCCAGAAACTCACCCTCAGAAAGGAAGGTCTGTTTCTTCCGCGTGTTGTGTCCCTTAACGCTCCACGCCCTGCCGGACGCACGCGGGGGTCCAGGTGGCGTTCGCACAGGGCATAGCGAGAGCTGCATAGATGAAAAGGGTATGTTTTGTGCACGGAAGTGACAAGAATTCATTTCCTGGCATTTACAGGATCCGCCCCCAACAAAATCACTCTTACTGTCTTTGCACGGGCAGGACATAGCAGAAGGAAGCGTTCTTTTCAAGGGGCCTGGGGTTGAATTTTTTTTTTTTTCTTTAAGGTCATAATTTCAAATTCTCTCACTGAAATTCAGAGTGTTGTGCTTTCAAGCAGGAATTACCTCCCGTGGACAAGATCTTCCTGCACCGTGGAGACATCTGCCTATACGCCAGTCCTATTTTAAAGACCTAAAAAATTGTTTACAGATACACGAGTCGTGAAACAGGGGTCCGTGACCAAATCCTCTTCGTATCAGGACAAGCCCCTTCTGAGCACCTCCCTGAGGTTTAAGAATTTCTGCTTTCTAGTCCTGAGTTGTACCACAGACTTAGTCTGCCCTGTGGTCTCCAATCTCTTATTTTGATGATAAACTCACAGTGGCTACCCCTTCTCAAGTGCTTGTTTGTCAGGCACGTTCTCCTCACTTTGCGTGTTAATTCTCCTACACTTTGCACTAACTCAGCACCATCGCCATGCCCCGTTTCACAGATTTCAAACTGAGGCTTGGATGGGTGATCGATGTTCTTCACGTCACACGGGGTGAGAAACTGGCGGAAGCAGACTATGAACCCAGCACATCCTGGGTGGTCAAACCTGGTGGTCGAACACTTCACCCACTTCTGAGGGGAAAGCACCCGAGACCCTGTCTTCACATTGTTTTGTCTCTAAAATACTCTCCGAGCCAAGAGAAAGACCGCTGTTGAGAAAATGCCTCTAAACACACAGGATCCCCCAAAACGCCGGCAAGGGAATTCTAGGAAAGTCATGGAATGAGGAAACCCGGATTCAGTTAGATAGTGAAAATAGTCTATACCTCCATCTCTCCGCAAAAAGTACATCAAAGCACTTTAAAAATTCTAGCAAGAAGACCTAGCAAATCGACCTTTTTTGGACACATTATATATCTGTCTTTTATTAGATCTATGTCAATTTATTCACTGAGTGATAAGACTTTTCCAAAAGACTATTGTGTTCGAAGACCAGTATCTCCTTCAAAGATACATATATATATATATATATATATATATATATTTTTTTTTTTTTTAAAGATCTTTAGATCGAGGAAGTGAGATAAAGTATTCCTTATAATGATTTCTGAGTAAGCTTTGTAGTTCAAGTTCCGGCTCCATTGCCCGGTACCTATGTAACCTCAGGCAAGAAGCTTGGCCGCTCTGGGCCTCTTTATTCTTATCTGTAAAACGGGAGAATGCTTTGGGTGGCCAGGTTCGGTGAAGGTCAAGATGTTTGGCTCATAATCCCTAGGAAGTGGCCTCCTCCCTGGAGCCTCGTTTGCTGGTTCCCGAAAAAGGTTTCATATTTTTGGGAACGCAGGACAGCCTGGACCAGATAGAAAATCCAATCCTACCCACTGCAAATGAAATGCCTCTCAGCCCTGGGAACGCACAGCATCCAGGTGACATGAGCCAGAATGCACTCGAGGGGACGGGAGCCAGCTTTAGTCTTAAACTCTGGCAGGCCGTCTCCGTGTTCAGCCAAAGGATTGGGGGCGGGGAGATTCTCTTCCCATTTATGACTTTCTAGATCCTTGCCTCTCCTATGGCTCTATCTGAAGATGATTCACATTCCTGTTGAGGTGCAGCAGGGGCGGGGTGAGCCAAGCAAAGTCTTAGAGCCTTTGTCTGGCACCGTGTGGCTTTTGAAGGACGTTCATTTTCTTTTTTTTTTAAATTTTTTTCAACATTTATTTATTTTTGGGACAGAGAGAGACAGAGCATGAACGGGGGAGGGGCAGAGAGAGAGGGAGACACAGAATCGGAAACAGGCTCCAGGCTCTGAGCCATCAGCCCAGAGCCCGACGCGGGGCTCGAACTCACGGACCGCGAGATCGTGACCTGGCTGAAGTCGGACGCTTAACCGACTGCGCCACCCAGGCGCCCCAGGACGTTCATTTTCAAGATGGGCTTTTGTTCTTTGAGAAAAGAAAAATCTCTCTTGCCTTTTGCGTGTGGCTACAGCAAGCTGCAAGTTACAAAGCTGCCAATTACGACACATGTGCGTGGGCACCCGCATGCATGCGCACACACACACACACACACACACACACGCACGCACGCGCGCGGGCACACACGGGGATCCCGAAACAATTCATCTTCAGCCCTCACTGTTAATTATGACTCTGTGCATCAGTAACCAAATGACGCTGAGCCGGGAGTGGCCGTCCCTGTCTCTCCACGTGACATTTATGCAGGTTGATGAAATCATTCTGGGCAAGGTTAAGGCAAGTCTCCACAGGGCAAAGGTTCCGCTTAAAACAAACGCTGCTTGCTTTCGGGACCTGGCAGGAAAATTAAAAAGAAACCCACGATGCTCTAGGCTTCTGTCCTGGTTTCCAGGCAACAAGATGCTGGGTGCAGGAAGGGAGAGGGGCTTTCTTCTGGTGCCAGACAGTATTGATAGACAGTGGGCTAACTTTCTGAGCCAAGGGGCTGGGGAGGGACAGAGGAAGCCTGCATAAGCCTCATTACCCTAATCAAGCATAGAGTCGGCCTGTTGGCCGAGAGCACTGAAAAATGAGCCCATCTGCACGGGCTGAGCTGGGAAGAGATGTTTTTCTCTACTTTACAAAGATCGGGCTGCTGTAAGCGTTAGGATTCCCGGGGAATGGTTGTCTCGGCAGCTATAGATGGGTGTGTGGTTCGGGTAGGCTGAAAGAAACTGGCAATTGTCTCCTCGGGGAGCCCCAGGAATTACTCCCTGGGCGTAGGCAGGAGAAGGCAGGAACGACGTCGGCCGTGTCTTTCTACACAATTCAACAAAGATCCTGAGACCCGACACATGCCAGTCCCGGTGCCAAGGCAGGACACGAGGCAGAGGAAGCCGCACGAGCCCCAAGCCATCACACCCCCTTTGCTATTTCTTTCTGCCGCGTCCCGCACCCCGAGGGGGTCACGTGGGGTACTAGAACTATCGGAGCTCCTCAGACAGACCCAGGTTCGGATCTGCACTCTGCCCCTTTACAAACACAGCGAGCTTCCTTTCCCTTCTGTCCAAAGTGTGGCTGTGAACGAGCGTTCAGCACAATCGTGGTACTGCTCCTCAAAACACGAGAGTTTCACGTCTCAAGAGTTTCTACGGTGACGCCGTAAAGCCTGCCCAGCCCAAATGGCAAGAATGCCTCTGGTGTGAACCGTGCGTTTATGTGGCATTTTCCTAGTCTCTGGATTTGCAGTTCCCATCCTGCCGCGTGGCAAACATGATGCATAATCCACGCACGTTACAAGAACACGGGGTGGGCCTATGTTCCCATTTCGTGAAGGGAGAACCTGAATGGCGGAGTGGTGCGGAGGGCTGCTGGAGGTCACGTGGTTCACAACGGAGCAGGGTCTCTATTCCAGAACCTGCAGGAGGGAGGAATTTGCTGACCAAAGAAGTGGCCCAGTTCTGCTGGCTGTCATGCTGTCTCTCCCCGCCCCCGGAGGGGGAGTCAGGCTGCTCTGCCCACCTAAGCCGTACACCTGTCTAGAGGGCCGTGTCCCCCCCCCCGCCCCCCGCCCCCCGCCCCGAGTTTCGGTGTCCCCTCCTTGAGAACTTAAACAGTCTCATCTCACTGGTTTGGTGTGAGATTTAAATTTTTTTTTTCAACGTTTATTTATTTTGGGGACAGAGAGAGACAGAGCATGAACGGGGGAGGGGCAGAGAGAGAGGGAGACACAGAATCGGAAACAGGCGGTGTGAGATTTAAATGACAAGGATGCAGGGGCGCCTGGGTGGCTCAGTCGGTTAAGCGTCTGACTTCGGCTGAGGTCACGATTTCACAGTTCGTGAGTTCGAGCCCCACGTTGGTCTCTGCACTGACAGCGGGGAGCCTGCTTGGGATTCTCTCTCTATCCCTCTCTCTCTGCCCCTCCCCTGCTCGTGCTCTCTCTCAAGATAAATAAATAAACTTAAAAATAAAATAAATGACAAAAAGGCAGATCAAGTACCCAGCAGAGAGCCCCTATAGCACACGCTTGTTAGCCAAGCAGTAGACGTTTGTCCTACAAATTCTTCCCAAGGGTCTTCAGAAGATAGCCCTCCAGGTAGTTATGGGCGAATGCGGTGTGGCCTACAGTGGTGAGAAGTAGAAGAGTCCTTACCAGGTCTGCGGCAACAGTAGGGACAATTGCCAGAATTTACTGGGGCCTCAATGAGCATATACTGGTCACTATTCCAAGTACTTCAGACGGTTTGCCTCCTGTATTTGTCACACGGACCCTGTGCCGTAGACCCTATTATCATCCACCTCATTTCACAAATGGAAAATTAAGGCCCAGAGAGGTTGGGAAACTTACCCCGGGCCACACAGCCTTCTAACCCAGTGTACTTTCCCCCAGTCTGCCTGACTTGCAGTGATATTTGGGATATTTGGGACTGCCATGAACCCTTCCCCCCCCCCCCCACCCCCGGCCCAGAGCAACCCTACTTGTGCCACCGCTGGGCTGCTTTCTGGTGTTTTGTGCTCATTCACCTACTTTCTACCAATTCCCCAAGCCAACAGCAGGCTTTGCTTTTCCTGGCCCTTCTAGAACAGGAAGGGGTTTGGACGAGAACGGGTGTTTTCTAAACTGGGCCTCTGGGAAGAGCTCTGGGCATTTTGAGGGCCTCCCTTCCGGAGGGGCCAGGGGGGATTCTGGGTCCCTGACCCACGTGTATCTGTTTCACAGGTTTGAAGTCTGCGTGAAATTTTGTTTCAAGAAAGGATTTGGTGGCCCAAACCCGCTAAGCAATTAAATAGTTAAGTACATAAATCCATTAAATCAAACTGCTGAGTAACATAATTTCTCAGGCCCCATGTAGCATGAAAACTCTGAGCCGTCGGCAGAGACACAGGCAGTGGGAACTGCTGAGTGAAAATGAGGACCGTGCTGCCCGCACACTTGTGTGGTACTTTCCAGGGACACCGAAATACCAGGGAAGTGATTAATAAGGCCAAAGACAAGGCAAGATGGCAGAGACAGGGCCTGATGGCCTTGGTGTGGGGCTGGGAAGGGGGTGAATCTGGCTCTACAGCTGGGAGCCAGAGTCCAGTTGAGTCCCCCCTACACGCAGACCCTGATGACCTCGGTCCTCAGCTCCTAGTGATTCAAAGTCCCAGGGACGATAGGTATTATGTGATGGAGAGGGGATGACAGCCGAATCCCATCAATGAGTTCTGGCCGCAGAGCAATTTCTGCTAATGGGAAGAAATGTTACACAATCTGCACGCGCGCACACACACACACACACACACACACACACACGCACACATGGGCTATTCATTTTTTAATTAATTTTTTTTTCAACGTTTTTATTTATTTTTGGGAGAGAGAGAGACAGAGCATGAACGGGGGAGGGGCAGAGAGAGAGGGAGACACAGAATCGGAAACAGGCTCCAGGCTCCGAGCCATCAGCCCAGAGCCCGACGCGGGGCTCGAACTCACGGACCGCGAGATCGTGACCTGGCTGAAGTCGGACGCTTAACCGACTGCGCCACCCAGGCGCTCCATCATTTTTTAAAAATCATGGTTTACTTAGCTGATACTTTATGTTTCTTTCTGCACTGAATTCAAATTGGCATAAAACCTTGTATCTGGCTCTTTCTGCTGGCCTCTCTTAATCTCATTATCTGATCTTCTTTTGAAGATTAAGACACGCCTCTATCACAGCGAACAAAACTACCTAGGATTAGCAGCAAACAGCTTGGGTGGTTATAAAGATAAGCTTCCAGAAGCACAGGACACTTGGCATCCAAGGCCTTGGGGCACTTGGGAGAGCATATTTGTTCCTTGAAGTCAGTGGGATCCAGCCTGTGTTTTAATATTACTGTTCTGAAGGAGGCCATGTCCCTTCTAAGTAATGGCCCTTGAAACTACTCCATCCGATTGCCTGTTTCAGATTATTCACAGCATTTATTCTTAGCTTATTCCTTGTTGTTCACCTATAGTCTCTTTTCTCTAGAAGAAGGAGGAGTTTGACAAGAGCAGGGACCTTATTTGTTTTCTTCACCAACGTATCCCCACCTTGGAACAGTGGCTGGTATATTACAGGCACTCAACAAATATTTACCGAATGAATGAATGAATGAATGGTGCACACGCACAGCCTTATCTGCACAGTTCCTATAAGCCAGGGGCAACCGTGGTGCAGCAGAGATGTGCATCCAGGAGACCCAGTCTGCTAGCCCGCAAAAATCCCCGAAACTAACTTTTCCTACCTGTACCTGCCTGATGGACATCATCTCCACCCAACGGGACTGCATGGTGTGCAATGATTCACGTGTGTGAAAAGCTCCCGTGTGTTTTCTGGCACGTGGTAGGAGTTTGCCCAAACATTCTTGAGTCGAAGATGGCTTTTATCAATTCCCTCCATTTCACAGAAGAATAAAACTGAGGTTCAGAGGTAGATCCAAGTGGTACAGCCAGGGCTCATGCCTGTATCTCATGAATCTCAGATCCCAGCTCTTCCTGCCTCTTAATGCCACTTTTCTAGAACAATCTCTCTGTCTCTCTCTCTCTCTCTGTCACACACACACACTCAGTCCATATTAGTGGTTTAACGCTTTTTAAACGTTACATTAAATTTTTTTTAATTTTTTTTTTCAACGTTTACTTATTTTTGGGACAGAGAGAGACAGAGCATGAACGGGGGAGGGGCAGAGAGAGAGGGAGACACAGAACCGGAAACAGGCTCCAGGCTCTGAGCCATCAGCCCAGAGCCCGACGCGGGGCTCGAACTCACGGACCGCGAGATCATGACCTGGCTGAAGTCGGACGCTTAACCGACTGCGCCACCCAGGCGCCCCTACATTAAATTTTTAAAAATTACTTTAACTTTTTTTTTTTAATTTTTTTTCAACGTTTATTTATTTTTGGGACAGAGAGAGACAGAGCATGAACGGGGGAGGGGCAGAGAAAGAGGAAGACACAGAATCGGAAACAGGCTCCAGGCTCTGAGCCATCAGCCCAGAGCCCGACGCGGGGCTTGAACTCACGGACTGCGAGATCGTGACCTGGCTGAAGTCGGACGCTTAACCGACTGCGCCACCCAGGCGCCCCTAAAAATTACTTTAACATTTTTGAAAGCATACTCTTCATTTTTCTACTCAGCTAAGACATAGAATTTCCCAGGTAAAGGCTTCAAATGGACGGACAGATGGAAAGAGGGAACAAGGGTCGTTTTTTACAGAGGCTGAGCTCAGCCTTGAACCTTCCCTGCCTGGCCCAAAGGGCATCTTGCTGACGGCTCTGGTCTGTGAGTCTTTCCACAGGGAAACAAACACCTTTCTGGCAGGTCCGAGGGGACAAACCGCGAGCTGGGACACATGGTGGTCCCTGGGTTCTCCCCCAGTCCTCCCTCTCCTCCTAAGACCCTCTCCCTGCAACACACACACACACACACACACACACACACACACACAAAGGGGTAGCTGGATTCTCCAGACAGGATACAGAGTGAGGATCGTGTTCGCCTTCTCTCCACTCAAGCTCAGTCAGTGGGGACACCGGGCAGGACAAGAAAAGCGGGGAGAGGTGTCTGGGCTGTCCAAATCAGCGTCTCATTTTGTTTCACGACGAGGAACAGCTATGCCCAAAGGGGAGGACCCGAGCCTCCTTGTTGATAACCGCTGCCATGGGATTGGGGAGTGTGGACAAGACAAAGAATCGATCTCCCCAGCAGCTTTGCGCACCAGGCCAAGGCTAATCTCCTCCCAGTAACAGACACCAGGGATGGACCTCCCACGGTCCCTGCCGTCTTCCGTCACGGTGGAGAGTGAGAGGGTCCAGAAAAGGTCAAAAGATACAGCCAGCCGCCTGAGCAGACAGACAGCAGTGGAAGTCTGTCGGAGAGAAGCATCATCCCGGGGGACAGGGAGGACCGCGGGGCCAAGCGTGGGGTCCGACAGATGGGGTTCAACGTCCACCTGCTCCTCCTTTGCTGCGACGTCAGAGGGTTGACTTGGGTGGCCGGGCTGACAGAGCTTGTAGGAAAGAAAGCAGTCTGCACAGGCCTTTGGTGGTCTCCAGCGATGTGAGCTGAGAGAGGGAATGAGGGTTTGGTCTTCAGAGGGGGCAGAAAGACGCACCTGCCAGGTTATCGTCCCTGGTGCACAAGCTCACTGCGCCTCACTCCTCTGCCCTTTGGGTTGCACTGTGTCCGGACTGCTCAGCCTTCCCGCTCCGGCAACCGCTTTCAGCGAGCATTCAGCCTTCTCTGCCGGCTTCTTATTTGTCAAACGCAGAGCTGCGTGCATGGAGGGCAGTGGCCCTGCGTCCACTGCCACGCTTGGTGGTGGTGAAGTGTCACCAGGGGTACCGGAGCTTTGAGAAATACATTTCAGGACATGGGTTCACCTTTTTTTTTTTTTTTTTTTTGGCCAAGACCCACAGTAAAAATACAGTAATAAATACACTTGACATTGCAAACCAGCACACATGCAAATGACTGAAATTTTCACCAAACACTACCCTTATTTTATCTGTTCGACACGGTTTTCCTTTCCGTTTCGCTCCACTCCATTGCACTCTCTTGTACTCTGTTCCATCTTTAAAAGTGCTGGTTACCACCCAGTCATCAATTTCATTAACCAGCTCCCAGTGTGAAAAACACCGCTTTAGGGGCTGACTGTCATGTGATTCTTTCAGTCTGGCCACGGGCTGTTATCAGTGGCCCCCAGAAACCAGTCTTCCAGCTTACGCATTATGATTCTTCAGGGCCTGTCATAAATGAATGATAAACGTATGCATCTCCAGGCCCCAACACCAGAGGTTCGATACCCTCTCGGAGAGTGGTCAGCACCAGACTGGGGGGTGGGGTCTCAGTACCACTGGGAAGAAGATTCTGATCCCAGGGAAAGAGAGCTTCTGATTGGTCTAGATGGGTCTGAGGCCACCTCTTGGTCAGAAAAGGGAAGACACGTTGATGGGCAATCCCACCAACACTATAACCCTTGGGACAGGGAGCCCCCAAAGTAAGTAGAAGAAAGGGGATGGGCGCCGTTATGGACTACATGTGTCCCACTGAAATTCATGTGTTGAAATCCTAGCCCTCGACGTGCTGGTACGTGGAGGTGATGAGGTCATGAGGGTGGGGTACTCATGAATGAGATTAGTGTCCTTTTAAAGAGATCCCAGAAAGGAGCACCTGGGTGGCTCCGTGGGTTAAGTGTCTGACTCTTGCTCTCGGCTCAGGTTATGACCTCATGGTTGGCGAGATCGAGCCCCCCATCAGGCTCTTCACTGATGGCGTGGAACCTGCTTGGGATTCTCTCTTTCCCTCTCTCTCTGCCCCACATTCTCTCTTTCCCACTCTCTCAAAATAAATAAATAAGCTCTTAAGAGACCCTAGAGAGCTCCCTTGGTCCCGCTACCGAGTGAAGACACAGCAAGAGGATGACCATCTAGGAGCCAGAACGCTGGTTCTTACCAGACTCTGAATCTGCCAGCACCTTGATCTGGGACTTTCCAGCCTCCAGAACCGTGAGAAATAAATACTTGCTGTTTATAAGCCACCGAGTCTGCGGTATTTTGCTATGGCAGTCCAAACAAACTACCGCTGAGTTGGCCTAGATTGTCCTGGAACACCCAGGTAGCGGTTTGCGAAGCTCTCCTTCTCTGATGCTTACATCCTCCCCCGTGCTCTCCAGGATGCTTGGCACAGTGCACACAGCAGGCATCCACTGCGTGGGGATGGCATGGAAACAGGGCACAGCCGCATTCTGCCCACTGGGCTTGGTCATAAATGATCAGGGTTTTGACTCTGCTTCCTGTATACGACTGAAGGCAAACTCCTGGAGGCCCAGCATCTACTGATTACAACAGCATCTAGGAGATTTTTCTTTTATTTAACAAATTCTGACCACGTGCGAGCCAATGTTTTCAGAGCGTTACAAGCATTAACTTATTAGGTTCACATAAAAGCCCTGTAAGAGAAGTACCATCACCACCTGAGCTGTTGTAGCCACACTGTCTCGAATACTCACACCTGTCCTATAAGGGGGAGGGATTTTCTCCATAGAGGAGATGCTGAGACTCAGAGAGGTTTTATAACTTGCCCAAGGGCCCACAGCAAGCAGCAGATCTGCCCTTTGAACCCCAGTAAGGAAGAATGAGTAACACCAGGAGAACCCTCGAGACAGTTATTTAATCCTAGAGTTATCAGCGCCTGCGTGCTAAGAACGGCCTCGGGTTGAAATGGGTCAAGCCCTGGGTGGGGGAAGAAGCCCCCTTCTTACAAACAGAAACAGAGACACAAACCAAAATGACTCACATAAGTTCTAGAGGTGGGCAGGATGCCAGTAAACACATGAAACACACCCCCCCCCCCGCGCCCAGCGGCTGGCTGAACATTCCTATTGCTTCGATGTGCCCTCATTCTGTTAAAACGTAGTGACAAGGAAATTCATCACTACTTATGCATTTTTTTTTCAATGAGAAGGAGAAAGCTCTAGTTACTCATGGAGACTTTTGTTCAAACGTCCATCTCTGTTTTAATTCTCTAGTAGCAAGTACTGTAGTCAGCCATGCTTAAAACAATGACCCCAAACTCCTCTTTGCCTTCGTCGCGGTGACAATATTGTTACAGCTGACTAGGATGCTTTCTCACTTTGTGTGGCTTAACCAGTATTTTCTAAGCTGAATACATCTCTCTAGGTTGTCCCAGGTAGGTTCTGAGATGGAAAGTCTTGCTCCTAATTTGGAACAAAGGTCTCCGGAGTCATTTTTTAAACAATAAATATACGAGTATATATTTATTAACACAAATAAAATGGTTTGGCTTGTGGGCTTAGAACTGTTCTGTTTAGCTATTGGATCCAAATATGTTTTCACAATCTTAGATATACATTTCATTGGAATAGTGCCTGTGGCTCTGATAGACTTTAACAGAAAGAAAGAGGTTATATTGGAATTATGCAATAATGACTGTTCCATAAGTGGCAAATGTAACCATACTGTCCTTTCTGAATTTCATTCAGTTGAATGTGAGCATGAAAATAATTAGTTGGAGAGCGTATCAGTTATTCCTTGCCGTGTAACAAGCCACCCCAAAATATAGCTGCTTAAAACCACAATTGATTGCTTCTTGTGGCTCTGTAGGTTGACTACTCAGTCAACCAGTTGACTACAATGGCCTAACTCATATGTATGGGGCCTTGGTGCTGGTTGTTGGCCATGTCTCTCTCTTCATGAGGCCACTAATCATTCGGTATCTAGCTTGGGGTTTCTACCATGGAGTGGTAGTGTGCCAAGAGGGCAAAGGTGGAGGCTGCCAGGCCTCTGAAACTCTTACGTGTCACTTCCAGCATATCCCATTGGCCAGAGGCAGTCACAACCAGTCTAAGGGGTGATGGGATAAATTCCATCTTCTAATAGGAGGGACTCAAAACTTATTTTCATTGATCCCACACAAAAAATGCATTCACCCCCTGCCTCGTGATCTTATCTTATGGCAGTGTCAGTTTTGGCCTCAAAGTCCAGAGACTTGACCACCTAAATGCAAATACAGCTGAGATGCCCTGCAAGCAGTTCCTCAGGTGCAATTCTTCAGATGCAGCTCTTCTGGAATCAAAAATTGCAAACTAGGCAGCTTTCCTATCTGTCCCACGTTGGCAACATACTTGGCAGAGAGTGTTACCACGGTAGATGTTTCCATTCCGAAATAGGGAAGAATGGAAGGCACGTGCTAGTTGCTGACCCACAGCATTCTGAAATCTAGCCAGGCACAAATTTCTCATCTCCAATCAAGCGGTATTCCATTAGGGTCCGCTTCTCCCTTGGACCGCGTCTCAGTCAGTTAGGGCTGCTGTAACAGAATGCTGTAGACTGGGGAAGCTTAAACAGAAAACATTTGTTCACAGCCTCACAGCTCTGGAGGCTGGAAGTCCAAGATCAAGGCACTGGCAGATTCTGTGTCTGGTGAGTACCACCTCATGATTGCAGATGGCTGTCTTCTCATATCCTCACATGACAGAGAGAGGAGAGGGAGCCCTAGTCTCCTCAGCCCCGTAAGAGGGCTCCGATCTCATCATGGTGGCTCCATCGCCATGACCTCACGCAAACCCAATTACCTCCCAAAGCCCCACCTTCAAACACTGTCCCCTTGGGGATTAGGGATTCCAGATAGGAATTTTGGAGGGACTCAAACATCCAGTCCATAGAAGAGCAGCTCCGTAACCTATTCTTCTCTTTGGCTCTTGGCTCCACTCCCTGGGTCTTGGCTCTGCCCTCTGAGTAGTCCTTCCTTCTCCGTAGGAAGTGCCACATGCTTGCAGTTGAATAGATTTTTCCTCTACTTGCTTCCTTCCCCTAGAAAGTTGGGGACCCAGAGACTGTTTTCATTTTCAAATGTGTCCTCCCATTTACATCCAAGTTGGGAGTGTTTTCACCAACACTAGGTCTTTAAAACTTAGCAAATTTCCCTTAAGTCTGATTGGGGTTGAATCTCAGTGGCCACACAATCACATCTGTTATTCTTTTTGGAGACATGTCTCTCTCTCCTTTGGGCCGTGGACCTGCTGTAGGATACTCCCTTAAAATTCTTAGAAGCCTGGGGCGTCTGGGTGGCTCGGGCGATTAAGTGTCCTACTCTTGATTTCAGTTCAGGTCATGATCTCAGTTCATGAGATCGAGCCCTGTGTAAGCCCAAGCTGGGTGTGGAGGCTGCTTAAGATTTTCTCTTTCCCACCCTTGCCCTCTGCCTCTCCCCTATTCACGTGTGTGTGTGTGTGTGTGTGTGTGTATGTGTGTTCACACACATGCATGCACATGCACTCTCTGTCTCTCTCAAAAAAAAATCTTAGAAGCCCTTTGTCTAGCTAAAGGGTCCTTTAGGCATAAGCTTAAAGCTTTCCGAGATCCTAATAAGGGATCTCATAGCCACACCCTTGATGGATTTGGGCTCCATGCCTTGTTTCACTTGGACACAATGTTTTATTGGCTGGGGTTGGGGGGGCATGTGTTGGAAATGAGAGACAGTCATGTTTTCTAATCAAGCACATCTTGAGCCTTTTACATTGCCTCTACATTCTGCCTGTA
This sequence comes from Herpailurus yagouaroundi, assembly GCF_014898765.1. Lineage (NCBI taxonomy): Eukaryota > Metazoa > Chordata > Mammalia > Carnivora > Felidae > Herpailurus > Herpailurus yagouaroundi. The sequence continues at coordinate 57,504,830 of NW_024412404.1, forward strand.
AACTTAGCGGGTCTTTAGCTCATCTCTCTCTTGATGTACACTATCACACACAGCTCGGAGTAGCCAACTGGCACTCTCAATGTTCTGTCTAGAGACTTCCTTGGCTAGATCTGTGAATTCAACAGGTAATTTCCTACCTCCCAAGTCACCTTGGGTGATAGTTTGCACCATCTGGGACTATTGTCCCACCATCGAATAGCCTGGGCTTCTCTTTTTTCCAAGTGCCAATAGCAGTTTCCTCCCCTTCTTTCCAGACTCCAGTGATGGCATCCTTCCTATCTCTTGCCCACCTCCTTGTCCAGAGCCAACACCATTAATTTAGATTTTTGTTGCCCAAACATCTCACTTTTAGTTACCAACTGTGGTGGTTAATTTTACGGGTAAACTTGACTGCGTCATGAGGTGCCCAGATATTTGGCTAAACATATTCTGGGTGTGTCTACAAGGGTGTTTTAGAGGAGATTAACATTTGGGTTGATAGACTGAGGAAAACAGATTGCCCTCTCTATTTGAGTAAACCTCAAATAGGCCTGGCCCTCCTGAGAATAGGGGGATTCTTCCTGCCTGACTATGAGCTGGGACATGAGTCTTTTCCAGGCTTTAGACTGGAACTGAAACGTGGGCTCTTCTTGGGTTTTGAGACTGCTGACTTTGGGACCAAAAATTACACTATTGGGTCTGCTGGTTCTCAAGCGGCCGGACTCAGATTGGAACTACATCATCAGCAGTCTCGGGTCTCCATCTCTCACTGACTATAGATCTTAGGACTCCTCAGCCTCTGTAATCATGTAAGCCAACCGCTATTGGTTCGGTTTCTGTAGAGAATACTGACGGATACACCCAATCTCTATGTTATTTGTTGTTGCAACCCCCAGAACTTAGAGGCTTAAAACATGGGTGGGCAAACCTTTGCAAAGAGCAAGAGAGCACATAGCTTAGGCTTTGTGGACCATATGGTCTCTGTCACAAGCACGCGACTCTGCTGTGGAGCTCCAAAGCAGCCGTAGACAATATGTAATAAGTGAGGGTCGTGGTGTTCCCAATAAAACTTTATTTACACAAACATGTGCCTGCTCAGATTTGGCCTGCGGACCCTGACTTCAAACCATAATTTCTTGTTTCTCCTGACTCTGTGGGTTGACTGACAAGTTCAACCACTCTTACCTGGGCTCACATTTCATTGCAGGGCAACTTCAGTCATCCAGTGGCTTAGCTGGATCTGGGGAGACTAAGGCGACCCCACTCACATGCCCAGGGCCTTGGTGCCAGCTTCAGCTTGGCCTTTCTTTCCGCACAGTCTCTCCACATTCAGTAATCTAGTCTGGGTTTTCTTATGCAGTGACTGGAACATTCCAAGAAGGAAAAGGCAGAAGCTGCAAGGCTTCTTGAGGCTTAGACCCCAGAACGTACACAACTTTTACCACATTGCATTCGTCAAAGCAAGCCACAGGCTGGGCCAGGTTCTAGGGGTCAGGGAAGGAGACTCTGCCTCTGGAGTCTCTAGAGGGAGCTGCTCAGTTTCATCGTCGTTACTCTTCAACCTGTCCAGGAAGCAGCCAGGCTACCTTAGCTTTCTCATCTCTACTAGTAGATAGAAATCCACTAGGGCCTGTGAGCAGGTTATAGGCCCTTTGTGACCAGCATGAGTCCATGGAAGCCAATTCACCGGTCATGAAACTAAGCTCCCCGTCTAAATGCTTTTTGACAGCTTTTCTTAGACGCTGAGTCCTGTCGTGCAAGTAGTCCAAGGTCGGAAGATACACGCATTGGACCCCGGAAAATTAAAAGTAAAAGGCTGCGAGTGATAGCCGTGTCTCTCCAGAAGGGGACAAGGAGTCTTTCCCAGGCCAGTCCTTCCATGACCTGTCCTGCTCACAATCCAAACGGCAGATAAATGAAGACGGAGTCCCATCATCTTCCCCCCTCCTCGTCACCTTCACCCAGACCCCATACAGAAGCATTAATGTGTGACAGTCAACACACATTAATGGGGAGTTTTTTGAGCATTTCCGGCAGGTGTTTCAAACTCTCAGCCTTCCCTTGGAAACTTCTCTGTGCATACTCATGTCTCCGTTTCTCTCCAAAGTTGAAATCAGAGCAATCATTTTTTTTTTTCAACAAAATATTAAAATTCTTTGCTGATCCTGGCCCTTGGATACTTCCCGTGGGATATTGATCCCGTTATTTTTAAATAAAATGCTTTTGGATCCGTCTGCTAACAGAAGCCTAGTTAGCTGTAGGATGTCTTTGATGCATACCCAAAAGACAAAACATGGACTGATTTTGTATATAACACATTTTTATCTTTGAAATAAAATTCCGTATAAAAATATAGATGAACTAAATATATACCTCTAGACTCTAAGAAAGTAGCCTCTCAAATGTCTCTCCTTCCCCTGCTTAAACCTTCCTTCTCTAAGGTAGTCATTTCAGAAAGTCAGGATTAAAAGGCATGAAAATGAAACCTCTCAAGTCTCCAGTCACTCTTCCCCCAAGAACGCAAATGGGGCCGATTATGTGCCTTTTAAAAGTGTTGGTTTTTTATGGCTCTTTGTTTAAAGAATGTGTGTTGAAAAAGCTGTGCAAAGCCAGATACAGAATTCACTTTCAAAGAGCCTGCGGTGGTATTATCAGCCATGTGGGCTAAGAATGCTCGTTCTCTGAGGTTCTAAATCAAAAGTGTTAAGCAGAGTTTAAGCCCCATATCATTCTAAATTCCAAGCTTTAGATCCATGAAGCATGGATTTTATGATGGAAATGACAACTGACCCTCCTCTGTAACAGATACAGAAAACTAACTTTGTGGCTTTCTCAGGAATTCTCAGCAAGCCAGTTGCGGTTGGCAGACAAGGTATACGAAAGACGGGGAGAGAAGGCACACGTAAAATCAGCTGGCCAACAAGGGGCTTCTGAGGGTTTACCAGCTGTCCCCTCAGTGCTCAGCTTGCACTCCTGTCTGCTTCTGCTCCAACAAGGGCTTCCTGCTTCCTTGCCTTTCAGTACATCCTACCCCCAATCTCACAACAAACTTTGCAGAGATTACAAAATCCCAATGAAACAACTAGCTATTCATACAACATTCAGCATGTGCCACGCACTGGACAGCATTTGATACTGGTCATAACCCTGAGAAGCACTGAGGATGCTTCTTCCAATTTTCCAGACAAACAGGGACTCTTTCGGAGAGGTTGGGGAGGGGGGTGGAAATCACAAAGAGCAAAGCTGACATTCCCGCCCAGGTCTGTCTGCCCCAGAGCCTGAACCCTGGTCTGTTGCAATAGTCTAGCTTCCTAACTACCACGTTAGCTTCTCAAGCAGAGAGACACGTTACAGGAGTCTCTGGTATCTTCCAGGATGACTGGCACAAACATCCAATAAAAGGAATTTATCTGCTAGTAAAAACAAAACAAAACAAAACAAAACAACTGTATCTTTATTTTCCCCATAATTCACCAGTTTACAACATTCACCTGACAAGTTTACATCTTTCAGGAAAATTTTCGGTACCAAGGCACAAAATATTTTTCTCTGGCTTTCGATTTCAATTGAATCAACTTAAGCCTTTCAAACTAGCAGGCCGTATTTCCAACAAAACTCCGACGAGGCTGAAACTATACAGGGGCTGAGGGGCTGGTGTCCATGAGAAAGCAGAGGAATCCACCGAAATGCATCAATCATCCAATGCTTCGGATAACCAATGTCTCCTTCGATGTGCTGTGAGGCTCTGGACTTGAGAGGCATGTTAGCATTGAAGCTTGATAAAGTCCTAGTCGTCTACCAAATTCCACTGTCACCTCATTAGATGTGAAAAATAGAATGCTTTAGGACACTTGGAGATATTTTCAGTAAAAATAACATTTTTTCTCTTTATAAGGGAACTGAAAAACATCGCCTAATTGCATGGTAAGCAGTCACGACAAGCTGCCCAGCCCATGGGGTCAGGACCGGCAGTCCAGCATTGTAAACTGTCCTCCATACCACGAGCCTTTCCTCCCCAAAGAGAAGCTGTTAAAACCTTAATTGAGAGGTCAGCAGTCTCAGGACAGACCGGAGATAAGCCACTAGCTATGTGAAGTCATGTCAACTTTGATCGGCCAGGCCTTTTGGCATCGAAAGAAAGCCAGCGATGAGCCAAAGGCCCTCTAATCTTCTCCGAGATAAGCTGAAGCTGTTTGGCTGGGGCCGGGGGTCCAGGGCAGGGAAAGAGCTTTTCTCTGTGCGCTGTGGCCACGCTTATGGATGAATCCGTTTTGGCCCGACATGCCTGCCGAGCTCTGTAACTACACTCCCAAATGGGGAGGCAACCTGTTCGAGGGGGGCTGGTTCCAAGCAAGAGTCTATGAAGGTTACCACCATCACTTTCTCAGGGACTGCTTTGGAAGATGTCCAGCGGATGGCTTCCCCAAAGGAGCCAGGGTCAGCAGGAAGAGCTGGTCAGAACACTACAAGACAGGAAGCGAGGGAGGGAGGGAGGGAGGGAGGGAGAAAAAGAGGGGAGAGAAGGAATTGAAGAATTGAGTTATTCCGAATCTCTCTGTGATGCCCAGTGTATGAAAATAGAAACAATGTTACCTTGAAAAGACAGGTCAAAATGAAAAGGCAATGCGGGGCAGGAGTGGGTCTTGAAACATCCAAAATTTACGTAGGGTTAAAAAATTTACTTACGGTAAGAGACCCTTATTTTTTTTTTTTTTTTTTAATTTTTTTTTTTTTCAACGTCTATTCACCTTTGGGACAGAGAGAGACAGAGCATGAACAGGCGAGGGGCAGAGAGAGAGAGGGAGACACAGAATCGGAAACAGGCTCCAGGCTCCGAGCCATCAGCCCAGAGCCCGATGCGGGGCTCGAACTCACGGACCGCGAGATCGCGACCTGGCTGAAGTCGGACGCTTAACCGACTGCGCCACCCAGGCGCCCCAAGAGACTCTTAAATATAAAGAACAGACTGAGGGCTGCTGGAGGGGTTGTGGGTGGGGGGGGGGGG
>NW_024412404.1:57509913-57613993 GCF_014898765.1 Herpailurus yagouaroundi
GGGGGGGGATGGGCTAAATGGGCAAGGGGGCATTAAGGAGGACACTTGCTGGGATGAGCACTGGGTGTTATATGGAGGGGATGAATCACTGGAATCTACTCCTGAAATCATTATTGCACTATATGCTAATTAACTTGGATGTAAATTAAAAAAAATAAAATACAATAAATTTACTTAGTGTCGAAGCTCAGGATCTACTCCACAGCAAAAGACTGACAATAAAAATTAGTGAGAATATAACCAAGAAAAGGAATCTATCTACTGAGAAGGACAGGTATTCAAATTTATTTATTTATTTTTAATGTCTATTTATATTTGAGAGAGATAGAGGCAGAGTGCGAGCAGGGGAGGGGCAGAGAGAGGGGGAGACACAGAATCCGAAGCAGGCTCCAGGCTCCACAGAGCCCAATGCGGGGCTCGAACTCATGAACCGCGAGGTCACGACCTGAGCCCACTTCGGACGATCAACCGACTGAGCCACCCAGGCGCCCCAGAAAAGACAGGCATTCAGAAGTTGGTAAATGCTTTGCTCTCACTGACTAGGAAATGGCCAAAGTGACAGATTCCTGGGGTTGGACCCTTCACAGACAGGACACGCTGGCACCAATGACTGAAGGGGATCGTGAACGCTCTGAGATAGAAAAAGGACCAATGCTCTCTTAGGACCTTCTGTGTGACCCTTCTGGCCTTACAATGTTCCTTCAGATGTCATTGGGTACTTTGCAAATGGTTGAGCCAAGGTGCATCACCTGTGATTAGTAAAAAGAGCCCAACTACAGATAGCATTGGTCAGAGGAGACGAGGGGCTCCAGTTCTTGGGTGCAGAAAGAGTCTATTTCATCCCGTGAGGAAGCAGAGCCCCGGACCCAACGAGGATGTGTGTACCACATACACCAGCCCTTGGACCGCCCATCCCAGCAAACAGGAGTTGGTGGACTGCACCTTTGTAGCATGGGATGATGACACCGCTTTCCACCTGTAGAGGGCTGGACTGGCCCTCCACTGTGCCATCTTGCTTTGGCTTTGAGATTCCTCAAAGGCGCCGTAGGACAGGCAGACCTTGTTGCTACCGCACGTTTGGACTTTCGGAGCTGGGGTTCGGGAAGATGAAATGATTTGGGCAAGGTTTGGAAAGGTTACTGTTCGGCTCATTAAGGTTACTAATTGGCTAAGCATAGCTAAGAAGAGGCGGTAATCAAATCCGCACCAGAATCGTTGAGTATAAGTCAGAAAAAATACTATGGAGACCCTAAAGTTAACTTGCAACTTGGAGTTTCACAGTGATTGGGAATTTAGAATAGAAAGGAACCTCAGGAGGCAACCCTCATCTGGCCAAGAAATTCCCCACGGGTGGACATCTGGGCCTAGTTCCCCACCCACTGAGTACTTATTCCACAGAGGATGTGCCACCACAGATGACCAGGCATCTCCGACTGACGGAGTCTTCACTGAAATACTGTTGGTTGCTACCACGGAGGGAAAGAGAACGTGGCAAATTGCCCTCTGGCTCCTGGCTCTGCCACTGACATTTCGTTGGCCAAATCAAGCCACAAGGTCATGCTTGACTTCAAAGGGGGTGGGGAAGTGCAACCCTACTATGTTCCAGGAAAAAAAGGAGAGGTAGCGAATGTCTTAAAGACCCTTCCAGTGCCCCATCTGAACCGAGGGTGAACGGTTGTCAAAACCGATGATTGACACACAACGTCTGAGTCTGTGGGTCACGGATTTGAATTTGTTGGTGTCTTTCTTGACGCACTTAGGCAAAAATGTTCAACTGGAGAGTTGGAGCTATCTTAATGTTGCTAGAGAGAAGCAAGCCATTATGACCCAGGGCTTCCTCCTGGAAAGAGACATCTTTCAAAGGCAGCAGACCCAGAGAGGATGCCCAGATAGGACTGTTTCTCCCTCTGAAAGCACTGGGGTCATAAACCATGAAAAACATGCTCCTCCTTTCCCTCAACCAGCCTCTCAATCTACCTTTCCCACGCAGAGAAGAGAGCGAAAGGGAAAAGGAAAAGGAGAACAGAAACAACAGGGAAGAAATCTGGAAGTGCAGCACTGGGCTTAGAAAAAACAAAGAACGCCCCTTGCCAGAAGTTCTCACTTTTCCAGAAGGCACACGGTTTCCAAATAAACCAAAAAATTTCATGACTGGTCCCCGTCTTCCATCTCGAATTCCTGAGTGCATGCCTCAGAGCATGCCGAAAAATGGATCTCTAAGGATACAGATGTTTAATGACAATTTCGACGCATCCAAAATCCCCTGAAAGAGACCAAAGCTACCCATTTTGATATTATTTATCTCCAAAATATGCATTGCCTCATTATCATCATCAATTGGATATTTTCCCAAAGGGAAAAAAAATTAATTGCCCACCAGAAATGTTTTGAAATGTTTACATGTGTTTCTTTGTATAAGCATGAAAGTGAGCGTGTGGGAGCCTGTTTATAAGTTAGCAAAGTGTTAGTAAACTCTGGTTTGACACTGATAAGGTTCATATGAAAGTCAGCACTGAAACTGTTGGCTGAATAATAAACAGGATCTCTTGGCCTATGCTCTTTCAAGCATGCCTCACTAGATTAAATATGTATATATATATATATATATATATATATACACACACACACACACACACACACACACACACACACACACATAATAACCAGGAAAGAAAAAGGCAAAGTGTGCAGAAAACATGGCTTGATTATTACTGTGTTCAGTGCAGTCTTAAGGGAGAAGCAGCTTTTGGTGAGATCCCGGGTTTCTCCGGCCGGGATCTCAAGGAGTCACTGAGGATCAGTCTTCCTCATTTGCAAGACAATGATAACAGTGCCTCTCCTGAAGAACTTCTGCCTGGATTAAATGAGACAAAGCTTGAAAGGCACCTAGAACAATCCTGGCACACAATAAGTCCTCAACAGATAGATTAGTGGTTACTGTTAGGAAAGACAGCTTGAGTTTTTCTCATGAGAAGGATGCTTGGGTGTTTCTGCAGCCATACCTCACCAAGAGGAGGCCTCGCAGTCTGGTGCTTAGAAGGGAAGGGTGGAATGCAGGAAAGCCCAGACTTGTCCCCCATGATGCGGGGTGCGATTCTGGACCTGCCACTAACCGCTGGGTGGTCTTGGGCGGGTCCTGGCAAATCACCTGGTCCTCCGCTTCCGCGTCCCCTAAACCGAGAAGACTGATCATATTTTAGACCACAGCGTCTACTCTTCAAATGATATCTTACCAAGAGATGACACAGAAGAAAGGGACAAATGGAGCACTGATCTGGCTTTCACAGAGTGTGGTGGTGGAGACCTTCAGGTAGGACCCTCCTTCTACCTTTACACCCTTCTGCTGTGAGTGGTGCCCCCTAAGCCGGTGCCCCACAGATGCCCCATCTGTCTCCCACTGTGGCTCCCAACATGGCACTTTCCGACATCAGGAGATCAATAAATGCGGACATCTCAGCTACTGGATTGTAGCATCTGCATGGGAGGGTCCCGGGCTCCTTCTCTGCTACGCTTGGCCTAAGATCACGGCTACGAGCCGGTCTTTGATCATCAGCAAATACCTAAGGAGAACGGATGCTGGGCTAAGCACAGAGGGAACAACAATGAAAACAACAAACCCGGTCTCTGGGCTCACGGAGGATTATTCTAGAAAAGAGCATATGAAAATGGCGTCAGTCTGGCACGTTTGAGTGGGAACCAGGCTCTTCTACCGGGCTTGTTAATGCAACCGCTCCAGGCAACTTTCTTAACCTCTGAGCGTTTGCTTCACCTACATAATGGAAATAATAATACCCACTTTCTACATCGTTAGGAGCCTGGATCAGGCAACTCACTGAAAGTCTCGTGTAGAGCCGGCAACCTGCTGGCACTCAAACAATGCAAGTCCCTTTTCCTTAATGGTTGAGTGAGAAGCTTGTGGGGCTGTTACCGGCTTGGGCTTTTATTTGTCCCAGTGTTTTAACAAGGCCTGTCTCCATTTGGGGCTGCCCTGCCCTGACCCAGTTTTAGGAGAAAGGCTGCCCAGGTCCAATTCTGTTCGTGTTGGCGCATTAATTATAGGGCTCCTGAGCGAAAGACTCACACCAACTGTCATTACCCCTGGACCAGACGCTGGCAACCACACCGTGGATCATCGCTTCAACTGAGCCATTGTTCCAGCCTTTTCCTCCACGTGGGGCTTGGATGCAGCCAAATCTCCTCTAGCCAACCAGGCTGCTCGGTGCAGCTTCAGGAAAGACAAAGGGCTGGCTGGCCTGCGCGTTCAGCAGCCACCCGACAAGCTGGTGCTCCCCGCCAGCTCTCGGGCTCCCAGGTCGAGGCCCAGCCCTGCCAGACGAAGGAGGCGAGATAACGCTGCCCTCCAAAGGGCAGGCAGCACCTGGGCACAGAGGCCATTAGTCACTGACTTCCTTGTTCCCACCATAAGGAAAGAAAGCATCTAGTTCTCTTCTTTAAGGGCAACAGTTCTTCAAGGAAGAAAGGAACCTGGCACTCTTGCGTGCCCGTATATGACGCTGATGCCTGGTAGTGTTTGTTTGTGCAAGAAAGGCTGAACTGGAATTATCCCTAGCCAGGGAACATATGCATTTGGTAGAGGCTCATGTCTCAACTTCTTGGTAATCAGTGCGGGCACACCCTTGTAATTTCTCTTGCTCCCTGGGAAGGCACCAAGAAATGGCTTTGTGTTCCCAGGAGCCAAACCTGCTAAAAAAAAAAAAAAAAAAAAAAAAAATTGTTTTTTTTTCCTGCACCATCCTAGATGTTTTAAGGTAGAGTGGCAGAAATTTCTGGGGGGAGGGAAGGGAGCTGCTAAGCATCACAACAGTATCCATTTTGGCTCAACACAATCACCTACCTGTTCCCCTCCCCTGCAAATCCCACACCATAGAACTTTCTCTGCCTTTCTACGTAGGTCTTGTCCACACTTAGCCATAGTGGAATTCCTCAGGTTTGTGTCTCTTTTCCCTATTAGTGGGGAGCTTCCAGGAGAGCGTGCCTCATATGCCGGGTTTGTTTCCACTTTTCTTCTGACACCCCAGCAGGACGCATAGCAGAAAACCTGCTGCTCGATAATGCTTTCTGAGTCCCTAAGAGCCGGAAAAGCGCTCCACTGTTGTGTCCTATAGAGGAAGATTTGCTTCCATTCATTGAGCGTCTGCAGGCTAGGTGTTTTCATACAGTCTCCAGTCCTAATACTACGCTCATTTCATAGACGAGCAAATGGAGGCTCACTCTGAAATTCCAGGGACACCTGCGATCTTTGCAAGGAGCAGGTTCCCAGATGATTTTACCCATGGTAGCCCCAACTCTCCTGCTGCATATCTCTATCTTCCCCCACCCCCCACACACGGGTGATCCTCATCTGCAGGGTCACAACCCACTGGTGGGTCAAATTCATGTGTGAACTACATGGCAGGTAATTTTTGCTTAAGTTTATGTTTCAATAGTTGTGTTGTTAAAGACTTTAAAAAAAAACTATGGCAGATTTCCGGTTAGTTGCTAATGACCCATTTGTACCCATTTGCACACCCATCTGTAAGGGAGAGAGGAGTGGAGACATGGAGTGTGTTGGGGGGGAGGGCAGAAGATTCCATCACTCTCCACCTGCTCCTGTCCAAGCCAGACCTCAGGCCAGAGGAGCCACTGGTGCTGATACCCCATTCCTGCTTTTGGCAACATAGCCACGGAAGGCTTCACATTCTAGAAAATTTGGAGCGTGGAGGTGTTAGGAATCTGGGCTTCGCCACAGGTTGTGATCGTCCTCCATGCTGTGGTGGGGAAGGACGGAGACCTCCTGTCCTGCACTAGGTCCCCACCCCACCCACCCCACCCACCCCCGCCCCAGGAGACTTTAGACCACCCCCTGCCTAGAATGGTTTTAGATTAAAGAGGTCCTCATCACTCAGCCCCATTAGAACCGCCTCCCCAAACCCATGCTGCAAAGAATAACACAGAATGACTACCCTGGAGAGTGTTTTCATGTACTTTTTCATATCTTGTATGTAAGGTTATTCTCAAAATTGCCTTAGAAAGTAAACTGAGAATCCACTGACTGTCCCATTTTATGGATGATAGAATCTGAGCTATGGGCTTGTTCGAAGCGTCTTTATAGTTTTGTAAGCCCAGATTGCAGTATTGTCTCTATGCTCTAAGGATGCATCAAACCGTCGGGTAGGTATAGCAGGTACACAGCAGTTTAAGCAGAGCACACTTTTTAATGAACAAGAAACAGTGAAGGAGAGGTCGTGGGCCAGAGCAAGGTATACTGTTCTACTGTGAGATGGTGTTAGCCAGGAAAGGTGCTCACCCCTGGAGTTGATGGGTGAGAACGGGCCACAGAAACCAAGAACAAGGGAGGAAGAATCCCCAAAAGGAGAGTCAGGGTGCTGCTACCCGGACGCAGAAAGAGATAGTGACACGTTAAACCAGATGCCCATTAGAGGGCCATGACCCAGTTGCTGGACTTGACAGTGACGTTGGTTAGCTTTGGCTCCAGAAAAGCTAGGATGCAAACCACCAAAGTGCCACTTAGCTGGAATCTTGGACAATACACTTTGCCAAATTTCCACTTCCTCATCCATACAGGGAGAACACTATTTAGACTAGACGCTGGATGCACGCGCCTAGCAAAGCACCTGGCAGGTACTCAATATTCAATAACCACCACTAATCTTATCCTATAAGACATGAATGCTAAATAACAGTGGCCTAGTTCTTTTAGCTGTAAAATCCATTCAAGCTGGCAGCTCTCAACTCTTCTATATCCCCAAGATACCCAAAGAATATCATGGAACCCAATGGAACTTGTTCACACTGGCAAGAAGCGATGTGAACGGTCCCCTTAAGCTATATCAGAATCTCCTGGGGACCTTACATCGAACCAGTCCCCCTGCTAATTCTGATGTGCAGTTCACCCTCCCACACACCTTGGGAATCACTGATAAGCTATTCAGTGGGCTTCTTAGAGCACGCCACAGCAAAGTTATCTTTAAGTTCTGTCTCCAGCCAAAAAAATAATTTCAGAAAGGAAAAAGATCAGGTCAGAATCAATGTGTACCCCTCCCCCCCTGCCCCCCAAACAGCAGAAGGAAGATAATTCACAGTTACTCTCAAGGTTCTAATCATAACCCATCTCCATTATAACCATGGTGGTTAAGAATGTGCTGCTATTTTAAGCCCATAATTATTTTTTAATAGTACTATCATTTCTTTCCATTAAGTCTGTGTCAGTGAACCAGAGGTTGGCCAAGAAGAGTGAAAATACATGTCGTCAAGAGTTGACTGATAATAGAAGTATGCCTTTTTTCTTAATCTCTGATACCAAAATGAAAGGGATAAGAGAAACCAGGAAACACAACACATGACAGCTATTAATTTCGTGGTAGTGCGATTTGCATAGTAATGCAGGAAATGTGCTGCTGATTATTGCATTTGCTCTATCATTAGAACCCTGAGAAACGTTCTGAACTTGACTGCATTCTCCACCGGTTAACACTTTTTTTTTGGTAACTGAGCCATCTTCATGATATGAATTATCCCATCGGTCCACATTGGCAGCCCTCATTCAGGAGAGTTCTATTTTTTAAAAGCAGTGTATTTTTTCCTCGTAAATATTCCTTTGAAAACATACATGGAGAAGTCACATGAAATCATATCAAATGCACTTTGGTTTTGCTCCATATATTTTGAAGCACATTTTTTTCACCCATTTGCATCACATCTCCTTCAGATGGTGGACTCAGTTCACCTCAGTCACTGAGAACCACCGCCCCCCCCCCATTTTAGGAATTATACCACCTGCACCCCTCCTTAGTGCCTACCTAGGAACATTCAACCAATAGATTTCTAACCCATGGAAAATACTGTAAAGGGAAGCCTAACACGTAACTGAGAAGGCAGAGAGGGGAGGGGAGGGGAAAAAAAGCAGAAATATCAAAGAACCAGACCAAAAAGTTTAGAAATTTATGATTTCACTGCAATTTAGTCCAACTTTTTGGTTAATTGTGTACTTTTTCTACTTTTGCTTTACTAGCTTTCTTAGTTAACTGGTCTACCCAGAATTCTAGGACCGCTCCTTATAATTTCCTGTCTCTGCTGTTCAGTCTTTGTATCCTTCAGGCCCCATCTTCAATCCTACTGTCAGAGGCTAGTTCAAATTCCACGCCCTCCAGGAAGCTCTCCTTAGTCAAGTTCAGCTGACGAATTTACTCCCTCAGCTACTAAATCGATTTCACCCATTTAACGCCATTCAGAACAATTACTCTCATCATTTTCATTTCTCATGTAATCTCTTCCTAAATGTTTTAGTTCGCGTCACAAATGTCTACAGAAAATAGTGTAGGCATGGGCAGTACGGGAGTAATTGAAGCAGACCGAAACTTTCAGTTGTTGGTGAGACGTGCAGGGCACGGGAGTGAAGCAGAGTGGATTATGGGAGACAAGGAAGAGTAGGGTTACTCTCCCTCAGTGAACAAGTGCCTGAGTCAATGTGAACTGGAGAGAAGCATCCATCTGGCTTTCTCTGCGTTGCTTCTCTCTTCCCATCCCTCCCTACCTTTTTATTGTGGGGTTCACAGAATGGACACCTCTCATATTTAGGATGTATTTTCGAACATGGCTCCTAGAGGCACATCAACTATTTCATTTCGTGCTCAACACAAGGAAGCAGCGATTAACTACCACATCAGGAGGAAAATGGAGTGTTGGACATTTTGGAAGACAAATGTCGATGCATATCAGTCTCCATCACAGTGCTTCCCCTAGACGCCTCCACAGGCAGTGTTGAACACGGAAGATTTTCGTCTGAGGGGCTTCTGTTCCTGAACCTATTGTCTGAGTGAGATGGTCTTCTCTGGGGAAGCCTCCTGAGGACATTTGTTTTGGCCATTCCCTCCCTCAAGGTCTAAGAGGGCCTAGTGGTAGCTTTTGCCTAAAAATTCCCAGGCTCACAACAGCTTGAAGACCGGACTGATCAGACCAACAGGTAAGACAAACCTGGACCCTCCTGAGAGTCCACAAGGAGAGGAATTGGGATCACTGTGGTCTCTGGATCCTGGAGCCTGGGTGGATTGTTTTGCAAGAAGAGCAGGGGAGTTGTTGGGCTGAGCTCCAAGCCTGCCCCCCTCCTTCCCTCCCTCCTTTCCACAAAGAGCTCCTTTCAATAAGAAGAATTCTCACAATCTAACTTTGCTGGAATAGTTTCTCCACTTGATACAGGTCCAGAACACTTCCCCCAGGGACCTCTGGTCATGTCAGAGGTGGCTCAGAGTTGGTGAAAAGAGATCTAGGTTTAGTGGTGAGATATTCATTTTATTACAAGTTTTCCATTCAACTGGCCAGGGGCTTATCTTCTCTTTAACTGCATTGTGCTCCAGCATTGGCAAAGAAAGAGCAGAAAAGTGTGAGCCACATGTGAATTTCATGCAAGCCTAGGATTCTGAACCCAGACTAAGCTCCTGCAAGATCTATTTTTATGTTTGGGTAAGTAGCAGGTCATATGGCCATTACCGTATCAAAGAGTCCTGTGAGTTCACGACCCTGACCCAGGTGGTCCTGCCCTGGGGCTCTAAGCCAGCAAGGGAAAGACAACTGGGAGGCACTTCAGAGACTCTCAGAAGATCCTCTCGCTAGCACTATTGAATTTTAACACCTTAGCCATAAAAGGGAGGTTCTGAGAGCAGTTCTGCTACTTACAGAAATGAAAGTCAAAATGGATCTATTCCTATACGGTAAAACATCTTTCAAATACAGTCCCAAAGACAAAACTCAGCTTTGAACAGAAACCAAGACTTAAACCTGAGCTCAGCAAAACAGCATGGAAATCAATCAATCATCTACGCTACATGTTTCAGTAAATATGCCAACAGTAATAAAAATGTAGGTGTGGTCTTCAAAAGCCAGTGCTGCTTATATTAAATTCCCTGTGGCACTTGTGAGTTGAGTTGGATAACAAAATGAAGCAGTTTGTATATTTATGGGATTCTTTTCTTCAGAAACTTTTTGACTCAAGTAAAATGCATCCCATATGGGTGATAACTACACCGTATTTCTATAAGGCAGATATTTTCCTTTGACACCATTTCTCAGTTAATGACTGTTTCAAGGGACCGTTTTCCAAGTTCTCCTCCACTGCCCTCAGCCAAGATGTTCTAAGAGAAAGAAAAAAAAGAAGAAACTAGAAGAAAGTACTTCATCACTATTTATAAACAGGTGAGAAGTCCATTCAGTCATTTCCACCACGTCAAATTCGAATGAACTGTTCCCAGGGCTTTTTATTCTCTGACGTTCCATCTTGAGATCTTGATTCACAGATCAAGAGAGACCCTTTTTAAAGTGGCAGACATCGAAGGATGTTAAACACGCGCACACACACACACAGATTCTTAAATGATAACACTTTCAGAAACAACTCTTTTAAAAGGAAACGAAACAGCTCTCAACTGTTTTTGCTCTGTCTCCCGGCCCTACCTGTGAAAGGATTGTAAACTATGTTCAGATTCGTTCAACAAATGTTTCCTGGGCATCTACCACATGCCAGGCCTACTCCAGGGGCCCCAGGGAGGCAGCACTGAAGATGGTTCTGTACAGTAGCTGTCAGTCCAGAGAGAGAGCTGGGTGAGGCACTCTGGTTCAAGTTTTAGGGAGGGGAGATCCCCTGGAGAGCTAGTATCTGAGCTTCAAGATGGGTGGGAGGGTGGGGAGAGGGAGGCGGGGGGAGCGGGGCAGGCATTGGGCCAGTGGAGCCACAAGAGAGGAGAGCACAAGGTGCATTCCCCATCCCCAGCCCCCCTGTTGGAGGGGGCCAGGCCAAGAAGAGGCTGGAAAGCCGAGGGGGCCAGACCACCAGGGTCTCATGAGGCATGCACACAACTTAGGGCTTCCTCCTGAAGGCAGTGGGCACCACCACTGGAGTGCTGTTATTGTGCAGTACAAGGTGACTTCTGAGTTCTCATCAGGGGAGTGATAAGGTCAAGGTTGTGCTTTTTCAAAAGCACATGAATTGTGGTTCAGAGACTGGATCAGAGGGGAGCAAACCCAGAGGTTGAAAGGGCCCTTAGCAAGGCAGCCTCACTCAAGTTCTTGGTGTGAAAGCTCCTGGCCATCCTGCAATGCCTGCTTCCTCATCATGTGGCATCATTAGTTTCCCAGAAAGCAAGTGGGTCATGTGGTAGGATACCCTCAAAATGGCACCGTCCTGGGACAGAAACCATAGCAGGTTCACCAGACACCTTCAGACCCCCCATCGTGGTAGGCAACCCTTTTCACCCCCGAAAGTCTGGTGAACCATTGAATCTTGGGCAGCTGGCAAGAGGTTATTTTTAAATTTTTAGGTTCCCGTCTCCTTATCTGCTACAAATGTGAAATATTTGTCTTTTAAATAAAACTGAGTACAAATAATATTTAGGAAACAGTGGGAATTTCATAGCATGCAGCGAGAGCCCCAGATATGCCCCTCCCTCTATGGTGAGGGACCCCCAAACCCAAGACTTTTTGCTATAAAGGCTTGTAAAGATAATAATTAGTCATTGGGTTTCTTCTTGACCTCTAGGACAGAGGCTAGTGTGCCAGTTAAGGATATTATGGAAATATCCCAGAAATATGAGTCAGAGGCTCAAGAAGAAAAAGCATTTCTGAAGGTCTCCAACCTGTTCTTAATCCTAAAATTCTCAGATTAAGCCTGGCCTCGATACATTAAATTGGGATACTCTTCAGATGTGGAATTTTTTTTTTTTAATTTTATTTTTAACTTCTAGACGTTAGATGTGAGCATAACATGATGGTAACCTCTTTATCTACCAGGACAGTACAATCCAGGCTAAGGATGAAAGGATGATTAAGAGAAACTAACCAGTCTACACATTTGCTTTAAAAGTTCCCAGATAACCTGAGAAGTGACAAGACTCAGAGACCATAAAGTGAAGTGCCCCGAAGAAAGAACACAGCCAAACCAGCTTTGTTCTGTCCTACAGAGAATTTCATTTTCATGCTACATAGCAAGAGTTCAATCTATTCTTTCTAATTCTGTCCGGTTTACCAAAAACAAATTCCAGATAGGGTTCCTAGATCCTTTTCTCTTGCATATTTCTCTAAAGATTTAAAGTTTTGCACAAACAGACTGTATCAGAATACAGTCTCATTTCCTTTAAAAACCAGAGATAAATAAGAAAGAATGATCTGAGATAACCAGAGGGCTTTGTAGCCTCCATGGGCCCTCACCCTGTATCTCTGCTTAGAATATTAAATATTTTTAAATGCGTGTTTGATCCCAATGCCCAGAAGAAATACTTTTCTATTTAATTTTATAAAATTCAAAGACCAGGGGCTCCTGGGTGGCGCAGTCGGTTAAGCGTCCGACTTCAGCCAGGTCGCGATCTCGCGGTCCATGAGTTCGAGCCCCGCGTCAGGCTCTGGGCTGATGGCTCAGAGCCTGGAGCCTGTTTCCGATTCTGTGTCTCCCTCTCTCTCTGCCCCTCCCCTGTTCATGCTCTGTCTCTCTCTGTCCCAAAAATAAATAAACGTTGAAAAAAAAATTAAAAAAAAATTCAAAGACTTAAATCCTGGAATGGTTCATCTTTGCAGAAAATAAATGGAAGTTGGGCCATACGAGCATCTCGCCTTTCTGTGATTATCTCAGGTTTCCTGCTTGGGAGACTCATGTGGCTTCTTCCAGGGTGGTTCTTATATAAGTCTTGACACACACCCTTAAATCAACTGATGAGCATAGAAGTTAGCATTCAGGACCTTTGAATTTTAAAATAATACTTGGAACCAATCAACCACCCAACACACAACTCTGTCATAGAGAACACCTGTTGTTCCGTGGTCTTCCAGAGTTCAATGACCTTTCTTTTGTTGACACTATGATAGTTTACCTTTGGGAAATCACTTCCTGCACCATCAGTCCACGTGGTTCAGTGGAGCCAACTCTAACTGTGCATCCGGAGGAGGCTACTTACTCAAGCCTACCAATGAGAGGATCACATTTTCCTGGCACAGTGATTGGTTCAGGGTTAAGTGACTTTGCGGTCAGAGCCAGTGAGAGTTCATGGCTCCTGCTGAGAGGCATTCAGTACCTCCTACTCCCACTGGACTCAAATCCAGACCAAAATGAGGCATGGGTGGCCCATCTTTCCACCTTGAGGTGACAATCTGCTGAGAATGGAGCTCACATTGTACCAAAGGCATAGTTGAGAAAAAGAGAAAGAGACTGGGTCTTGGGGACAACATTTGAGCTCCAGGATCAGATTTCGTGTGAAATGACATATTCCTGGAGTTTTCAGTCACGTACATCAATCATTTTCCTTTTCACGCTCAAGCCGATCTGAGATAGATTTTGCGCCATTTGCAACAAAGGGAGTTCTAATTGATACAATTGTGTATAGAAGGAGGAACTGATGATAACACAACTTTGGGGAATATGACATTGGAAATGACTGGAAACAACCCAGCCATGCTGCCAAGTTGGGCTAATTCTCTTGCTAACGCCATCTTAATGTGGCAGACCCTCTTGGTGTTGCAGTGCTCCCGAATAAATGAAATGTCTAGCATTTTTTAAAAAGTAATAATCCTAAAAAAAATAGAAAACCCACCAAGTGAGATAAAAGTGGAGGTTCAGGCTTAAAAAAAAAAACCAAAATGAGGACAGTAACAATTTATTATTGATGGCGTTTCAAGTCCAGTAATGGTGGAGCACCTTGTATTGCACCTACTCTGGGCAAAATATAAAAAGGAACAATTTACCTATCTATCTATCTATCTATCTATTTATTTGAAGTTTATTTATTAATTTTGAGAGAGACAGAGACAGTACGAGTCGGGGAGGGGCAGAGAGAGAGAGGGAGAGAGAAAGATTCCCAAGCAGGCTCGGTGCTGACAGCACAGAGCCCAAAGTGGGGCTTGAACTCATGAAACCATGAGATCGTGAGCTGAGCCAAAACCATGAGTTGGATGCTTAACTAATTGAGCCACCCAGGCACCCCTAAAAAGCAACAATTTAAGGATGCTGGAGGGCAACCCAAATCAGACAGAACTGGGAGTCAATTCTTGAAAGATGGCGGTGCACTGGGTAAGGTCTATGCTTGTATGACTTCTTCCTTGATGGAACTCTCGGGCCACGGAGCACAGAGTGGTTAAAGCTCAAGCAGAAAACCACAAACTTACTGACTTGAGGTATTTGGAAATGGAACTTTGAGCTGCCAGAGCATCCAAAAATTGAGAACAACTTAATGGAGAGCCCCCAAATATGCATATATTAGTTCCCCAAATCTTTGGCTGACCCCTGAACTGCACATGGGGAGAGATACTTCAAAGGTTAGCAGAAAGAAACAGCTAGAAGACTGAAAAAGCCGAGCATAGATTTCAGCTGCTGACCATAGCAGGGTAGACAGAGTGTTGAGCTTGGATCCTGACAAACTACAGAGTCCTGGCAAATACTTCAGGTTTTTCATTGAAATCCCAGAAAGGCCATTCTTAGGAATAAAGACTATGTCCTAGAACTAAAGATTCACCCTTAGATAAAAGGCAAAACCAAAACAAAGTATAAAAGTATAAACACTGAGCCTCCACAAGTTCAAGATGATTAACTAGTGATTTAACTCCTTACTAGAACAAAACTCCACAGGGTACCTGGGTGGCTCAGTTGGTTAAGTGTCCGACTCTTGATTTATGGTCAGGTCATGATCTCATGACTCATGAGGTCAAGCCACACATCAGGCTCCATGCTGACAGCCTGCTTGGGATTTTCTGTCTCCCCCTCTCTCTCTGCCCCTGTCTTGTTCATGTGTGTGCATATGCTTGTGTGCATTCTCCCTATCTCTTTCTCAAAACAAACAAATAAACAAACAAAGTTAAAAAAAAAAAAAAACCTCCACACTCTTCAGAAGAAGATAGCAGAATCTCGGGTCTCTACAATATATCATTCACAATGTTCAGGCTAGAATAAAAACAAAACAAGGCAAAACTAAATGTGAAAAGACATAGGAAAATGTGACTCATATTCAGGAGTCAAACAGGTGTTGAAACTGATCACAATTTGACACAAATGTTGGAATTAGTAGACAAAGACTTTAAAGCATCTAGTAAAAGCATGTTTAAGGATTTAAAAAATATATACAGTCTTAGTAAAATGAAAAAAAGATGAGGAATCTCAGCAGAGAAGTGGAACCAAACGAAAATCCTAGAATCTAAAGTACAGTACAATATATTAAGTGAAAATACAGGAAATGCTGAAGAAAGTTCTTTAAGCTAAAAGAAAAAGAGACAATAGATGGAAACTTGGAACCCCAAGATAAAGAATACCAGAAACGGCAAACATGAACTAAAATACGAATTCAGATTACTGTTATAGAGGTTTGAAATAATCAAGCTAAATACAGAGTTTTACAAAATTCAAAGATGGGAAACAATGAATAAAGCTAATAAGTTAGAAGGCAGAAAAAATAAAACCATCCAACATAAAAAGAATTGGTGCCCCATAATAAGATGCATTTAAACATATAGCATATGAGGACATCCCTCTATTAAGAAAGACCCAACTCCTCTGACTGAAAGAGCATACAGTATTCCAGGAAAATGTGAAAGAGAATGCTAAACATTAAGACATATCCTTTTTAAGTTATTCAACTTAAATGGTAAGGAAATAATTCCTCAGGCAAAAAAGTGCCTGTAAGTGTTGGGGTGGGGGCGGGGAGAGGACCAAGTTGGTCTCAGAATTCTTGGCAAAATTTAAAGCTCGAAGACATTGGCAAAATCGCAAACACCCAAAGAAAATAAAGTATGTCCCAAGAAAATTTTGTGTAGGTACGATGCCATCCAAGTATAAACGCAACATGGAGACAGTCTCAAACATGAAAAACCATGGGGTATACAGTCATAACGAACAGTTTTGAAAAAGCTGCTTGACAACGAAATCCAACCAATTATGATGAGGCCAAATCATGCCATCAGGAATGGAGAACCATATTAAAATGACTCATAGTGAACACTGAATTTGTTTTTGTGTCAAAGCAACACCAAACAGCTACAGGAATTACGATGATAAAGGTTAATGCTATAAACCTGGATGATGTAAACATAGTAATTAGCAAAATTGGCGTCTAGTAGAAAGAGACGAGGCAGAAGTGTGATGCTAGTGTTCTATCTCATCGAGCAGGAAGCCAGTGAATATTGACGACGATTGAAACGAATAGTTAAACAAAGAAGTTGCAATGACTCCAGTCTCTTGGTTCAGCATCATGTAAGCGCGGAGCGGCATCGTGATATGTGTGGCCCCGTGGAGGAAGCTGGTCGGAGCACGAAGCAAAGCCAAAGGGAACAGCAAGAGACATGGGTGAAGGGAGACTTAGAGACCCAGCTATCTCACTGCCATTCCTGGATCTGGCTGCATCTAGAATAACACCCTCTCCTTGGACTTCCCAGTGACACGAGCCAGTACATTTTCCAGAACACCACAATTACATTTTTAGCCTTAAAGAATTCTTTTAGAAAATAATCTTTCATAGGTACAAAAACAAAAAACAAAAAAACCCCACATGTGGTTCCA
Source organism: Herpailurus yagouaroundi (assembly GCF_014898765.1). NCBI lineage: Eukaryota > Metazoa > Chordata > Mammalia > Carnivora > Felidae > Herpailurus > Herpailurus yagouaroundi. Next base: position 57,526,454 of record NW_024412404.1, read on the forward strand.
ACAAAATCTTCTGTTTCAGTTCAGAATTTCTTTTATTATACTCACACTTCAGTCTAACCACTTGTCACTGAAAGAATACGTACAGATTAAATTCATCTTTATCAATGACATCTATCGATCCACCTAATACGTCTATCAATACGTGTGTGTGGGGGGGGGTGGAAGAAATGATGTTCACTTTATATTCGGAATATTTGTTCCTGAGGATAGGATTTCATGCACTTTTTAAAACTTTCCTCTTGGTACTATTCTGCATCCAGTGTATGAGTTTTTGTTTAATCTGAGCATATATCATACCTAGTATATCAACAGCACGATTTTTAAAAGAGGGCAAGAGGAAAGAAAGAAATTCTGGATTCATAATGCCAGCTTATCCATTTAAGGTGCCAGAAATAAAATGGTTGTTACTTTCTCCTTTTATTTTGTTTTATAAATCTCCACAAATGGGAAAAAAAAAAAAAAAAGGCGGCAAGTAAGCCAATAAGGAAAACATAAGGAAAGGACAACAGTGGCATGGTGTTGTAATTCAGATGTATTACGGGTGGAGGGGATTCACCCCCGATCCAGATCGTTCAGTCCAATGTCACAGCTGAGCAAACAGGACCCAGAGAGGCAACAACCCCTGCGGCAAGGGGGGCACTGCTGGTTTCAGAGCCTTGATCTGTTAACCACCAGCCTCATGCCCTTTACATTCTCTTAATAAAACAAGAGTTAATTATATTTTTCTACACACTTCCTATGGATGAAGCTGGCTGTGAAGTGCCCACATTGTGCTTGGGTGTGTGTGTGTGTGTGTGTGTGTGTGTGTGTGTGTTATTTTTTTAAGTGTGCTTGGAACATGGTTGAAAGCTTTCTGACAGAGCCCTGATTGTTTGGGGGGAGGCAGGGCTAGCAAAATCGGAAGAATGTGTAACATAAAAATGAGGTGAAAAGGGGCTATTGTTCCTATAACTAATCTTTACATTGAATCTTTTCTAGCAAAGGGACGGATGTAGCATCAGTTACAGCTCTATCAAAAAGACCTGATGTTTTTGTGAGGAGGCCAAAAAATACACAGGTTACAGAAACCCTACCTGCAACCTGGGCACACAGAATATGTCCTCTACAGTCCCTAGAAACCAGCAGATCTCCTGGAAGCCAGTTTTCCTACTGGTATGAAGAGAATGGCTAATAAGAAGGGATGATAATGACCACCCCCTCCCCACGCACACACACACTCTCACACTCATACGCTTTGTACGCCCAAAGCCGAGAACTACAACCAAACTCCAGCTTCAAAAACTCAAGAGTTAAACTGTCCCATTACTAGAGAAGAGAGAAAGTGACATGAATATTTTAGATTTAAAATACTGGGAGGACAGAGTTTCTATTTGATATTTTGATGGTCTAAAAAAGCTGTTTATCCCAGCCAGCCTCCTAGGCGGCCATTTTGTCTCACCACATGGGCTTTATCTCCAAGGGTGCCAGCTCCTGAAATCAAACATGAGTGGAGAATGTCAGTCGGGTTCAGAACAACCCCATGTTGAATACAGACCCAAAGGACTCCAGTGGTTGGCTTTGAGGTAGCTGAGATAAATCCCGACTCCCCTCTCCCAGACGCCTTTGGATGAACCAAGGCTCCGAACATCACCACACCACCTAAGTCTCGAGCGTTGATTCAGCACAACTGAGAGAAGGCTGGGTCTTTCTTGGGCAGGAGGGGGTCTTCGCCTTCCTCCCTGTGGGACGCTGCTTACGTCTTCCAGGAGGGAGTCACTTTCTCTGATGACGCTCTTATTTTAGATGATGCCTTGTCCAGGAGAGTCGTCTCTGAGCATCTCTGAGTGCAGGTGAGGAAAGTAAAGGTCAGAGGTGGCCGAGATGAAGAGGTCATAGAAACAAACTCTGGAGAACAGTGAATAACACTGATGTGGACGTCTTCATACACCAGAGCTTAACAACCTCTTGTCGGTCGCTGTGCCAAATGCCTTCCACATACTACTTTATGAGTCCTCACGGATACCCTAAGGGGTGGATAGTCTAATTATCCCCATTTTAGAGATGAGGAAACTGAGGCTTGATAGAATCAGGGAGTTTGTCCAAAGTGGCAACACTAGGGAGGAGAGGACCAGAGCTGGTCGCTGCAGACCATGTGCTCGTGCTTGCGCTTCTCCCCCAGATTCACGTGTTGGATCCTAATGTCCGGTGGGATGGCATTAGGAGGTGGGGCCTTTGGGAGGTGATTAGGCCATGAGGGCTCCACCCTCATGAATGGGATTAGTGCCCTGATAAAAGGAACCCCAGAGAGATCCCTCACTGCTTCTGCCAGGTGAGGATCCGGTGAAGAGATGGCCATTTCTGAAGCAGGAAATGGGCCCTCGCTAGACACCCAATCTGCCAGCACCTTGATTTTGGGCTTGCAGAATCCAGAACTGTGAGATAGAAATGGTGTTTATATTTATATGGTGTTGAAGCCACGCAGTCCATGATTTTTTTTTTTCTAGCAGCCTGAACAGACTAACACCATTAGCCTTCACGTCTTGCCCTCCCCTTGCCTGCCCTCTCTTTCCCTCACCCCAAAACAAAGGCCCTCCCTCTTAGGAAGGATCTGCCATCAATCATTCATATCTCACACTCATACCCTCGGAGACAATAAAGGGATGCCTTGCCTCCTCCAGGAGACAAGCATTTCAGAAATTCTCTCACATGATCAAAAAGGACGTTTTGCTACCTCCGTTGGGAGAGTTTCCAGTATTGGAAACATCACTGAGGTGAGGTGTGCGGGCAAATTCTGCCTACAGAGGATCTATGTTCCCAAGAGCAGTGGATGATGAGGCAGGTATTGTACCTCTACTTCTGCTCACCAAAGAGTCAAGTAATTGGTCTGATGTCGCTCATCAGGAGCGGTGGCTCCACAGGTGTGAAGGCCTGTGTTGGCCCTACATGGGCTCGGCTGCTGGTTCTGCACTGGCAGGGGGCAGGTCAGGGGTGGTGCTGCGGGGACCGGAAGAAGGCATTCCTTCCTCAACTGAAAAACTGAGAAAATTGGACCAAACGATGTCTCAGGAGTGTTGAAGGCCCACGATGTTGTAATATCTATGGCAAAGCTATATAAAGGGTTTCTGTCTTCAAAAGTGTTCACGTTGACTGGCATTTCTCATTCATCAAACTGGCAAAGACTAAGGTTTGAAACACACCGAGCTTATGAAGGGAAGAGCAAAACAGGCGCTCTCAGCCCCACTGATGGGTGAGGAAACTGGCTTAACCTCTTTGGATGTCTATAGAAAGCGGTGATGCAACAATAGCAGTCGTAATAAATTGCAGAGCATGTGCCCATTAACACTGATGAACCACATCTAGGAGATTCTCCTAGAGATAAGTTCGTACGTGGAAGATCCATAACACTGCTGTCTATCATAACAGAAAGCTAACAAGGGACTGTGTGCCCTTGGATGAGGGCTGGTACATTAAATTGTGGGACATCTGATTTCGAATACCACCCTGTCATTAAAAAAGAATAAGGTGAGTGAACACGTGCCTTGGGGAAGGATCTCCAAAATGTATCATTAAGAGGAAAAAGCGGGGAATAATACAGTATGCTCCCATTTGGTCTGGCTGTATGGTTTGAAGGTGTGTGTGTGTGTGTGTGTGTGTGTGTATGTGTGTGTGTGTGTGTGTGTGCATAGACATACTCTAGAAAGATTCATTTAAAAGAAAAGTGTTAGCAGTGGTTGCCATGGGAAGGGACTTGGGGACCCACGATGAAAGGGAGAGTTATTTTTTACGGCAGAGGTTTTTGTACTCTTTGAATGTTTACCTTTACAGGTGCAATTCCTTTTTCATAAAAAAAAAAAAAAACTGTTTCCAAAATGTTTTTCAGTCTATCAGGGATCATGACAAAAACATAAAAATATACCAGAGAAATTATGTCAACTCTGCTGTGTAAAGTATTACATATCTGTGTGCCTATATAGTATTACACGTTGTATATATGTAATTAACATGTCAACTGTATTAGATATATACATGCCATGTATATATTTGTCGGCCCAGTTGGTTGGAAGAAGCAAGCTCGTGAAATTCCAGTCACTAGTTCCACAGTTTGGAGACACAGCTTCCGCCTCCCATCATCACGGACCATGTGTGAAGACTCGGTCAGCCGTCTTGCACAATGGACTCTCCAGGATAGAAGATCACACTCCTTTCCCTCCCATCCGACGGCCAGACCTCTCCCCCACATCCCCGAGAAGCGAAGTGCACACACTGAGCATCTGTCCCCGCTGTGGCCAGAGGACACGGGCAGAAAGAGGCCCCATTGTAAGGCACATGCCTGGCAAATCGGCCAACGCTTGTTGGCCATGACCTGAAGTCTCCGATGTGCACACAAAACAATAAAACATCTCTGATTCACGTTTATTGAATGTTCTCAAGCTCTGAGAGAAAGAGTCAAAAATAGCTAAGAGTTTTGAAACCCTTTAGGAAAAGGCACTCTGGCATACTTGTTTTTTCAGCATTCAATGAACAAAAAGGTTCACTGTTTCGACCACCAAGAGCACAGCCAAGTTTTTAGAAATGCAGTCACACTTTTGGCTGACATAAGGAGATTTTCCAACTGGGCTTTCATACGCATACTTATGGGTGGTCTGTCCTACCTACCACAGGCTTTCCTGTGCCAACAATTTTGTTTGTAAATCTAAGTGTAATAACAAAGCTTGTATACTCACCGAAAGCTAGATGTTCAAGACTCTTTGTAAAAGGGGATAAACGAAGGTGCATTTAGATGCCTCCGCTGGGAAGAAAACCTTGATTCTTTGAAAGATGGAAAAGTTGCTTTAAGCAGATCACTTCCCTCTTTACGGAGAAGTGTAGCTGACTTGCAATTCCTTCTACAGAAACTCGAGATTGATTTATTTCCACCGGGCAGATTAAAATACACAATGTTTTCATGTGGATGACGGGACTTCATAAATTTGTCACTGCCTGGCCATGTGCAGGCTTTGATCCTTTGAGTCGGGCCTTGTTTGGAGCTGGGAGCGTTTAGCCGCCTGGGAGTGACACATGTGTCTTTGCTTCTATCCCTTCTGCATGTTGAGTGTGGCCATCCTCAGCAGAAAGAGAGAAATGGGGCCAGCTCTCGTGGGAGGGCCGCCCTGCGAGGGTGAGCCATTTCCATTCTGCCCCCGAAAGGCCAAGGCAGTCTGGCTACTGTGTGTGTCTTCCTCTTAATCGCTAGGGCAGGTTCTGCTGTTTCCCCTAGCTGCTCATCATTTCTGTGCTCCCACCGTCAGCACTCCACGTCAAGAGGATCCCCCAGGAGAGAAATACCCTCCAAGCCGGTCCATGCCACTCATTGGAGAGCAACAAATGGATCCTGAGCTTTTAGGGGCCAGGCACAGTACTGGTGCAAGGGAACGGAAGAGAGTAAGACACAGCCCTCACCTTCAAGATGCTCACCGTCTAGCAAGGAAGACAGACAACCCAACCACGAAGCGGCCAACGTGCCTGTAGAGACATGCCCTGTGGACTGTGAGTGATTACCAACCAGGAGCTGTCACAGCCTTAGTGGGGCCGTGGGTCCCGAAGGAGGGCAGGGCAATCGTGGGGAGCTTCCTGAGGAGGTGGCTTCTAAGGTGGCTCTTAGAAGATGTGTAGGAGTGTGGCCAGGGTGAGATGGGAGGAAAGGGCCTCCTTGGGCAAAAGGGAGAGAACGGGCGAAGGCACAGCTGCGGGGAACAGCACAGAACGGTAGACGGTGTTTGCGTGGCTGGAGTGTGAAGTTCAAGGGAAGGGAGGGCAAGACGAAATGGTTGTATTTCACAGCATGGACTGACCTCTTCATCATGTGCTAAAAGTAGTAACGATCACATTTGGAGTTTGATTCCATCTTACAGATGAAGAAGCTAGGGGTCCACAAAGGTTATAATTTGCTCCAGGCTCTGTGGCTAGCACTCAGCAACCAGTGCTCAAGTCCAAGTGTAGGGGTGCTAAAGCCCTTGCCCTTGACTGCTACATACAGGTTAAAGGGAAAATGAAACATGATGGAGTCTCTCTGTAATCCCAAGGTAATCGGAGAGGTCAAGGCCCTGCTTCCCAGAAGCGGTGAGGGCACAGAAATGATCAGTGTCAAGGGACCACGGTGGCTGGCAGAGGGGGCGGTAGTCAGTGAAGGAGGCAGCAGAGACCCCGGAAAATGAGCCCACGACAGGCAATGGACCAGGATGTGCTGGTCCCCAGTGAAGGTGCAGCGGACAGCTAAGGTTCCCCGAGGGAAGGCCAGGACCCACCTTCAATAGCAGCACAGCGGTTGAATGTAGGCGTGCCCGTGAGCAGAGGAGGAGACAACAATGAACTCATCGCCAGAGCAATAGAGAAGGGGAGGGCAGGAGGGTCTGGACAGAAACGAGAGAGACAATGTGCTCTCTGTCAAGGTAAGGACACGGGGTCTCGTGTGAAAAAGATCAATAAGTAATCCAACAGCAAACTAAATACTTTTAGTAAGAACCCACTACTTCACCTACTCAACCATGTTTTTACTGATCACCTACTATGTTCCAAGCACCTTGCTCGGCTTCGGTGTTGTAGATATGACTGGCACGTCACCTCTGTCTCTCTAGAGCTCACATCCTAATGGCGGAGATCAACCAATAAACAAATGGATATATGACGTAATATCACCATATACTGGATATTAAGATAAAGGTCAGTGTTAGGAAGAAAAATATAGCAGGATGAGGGGCTGAAAATAAGAGAAAGAGACTAGTAGGCTATTTAAATAGGGTTGTCCAGGAAAACCTCTCTGAGAAGACAGGATATAGCGATACAGTGTATTTCCATAAAGTTTATTTTCAAATGTATATCAGTTTTACAAAAAAAGACTGGAAAAGTAAACACCACAATGTTAGCAGTGACTATTGCCCTGGCAGAGGCAACAAAGACGATTTTTATTTTCGTATGTGTACTTCTTTATATTTTCCAAATGTTCTTTAATGCATATTGTTTTGCTCTCATATTTAGAAAAATAAATAAGGGACATTACTTTTTCAAAGTAAAGCGGAGAATATTTGATCTAGAGTCACTCACGGGTGGTAAGAAATTTCTCTGCAGGTTTAGAAATGTTCCACAAATTCCTCTCAAAATCCTCTTTGAGGTAAGATTTCTCTAACCACATTTCAAAAGCACTTGAAGCTGTTATTTTAGATCCTCTAGATATGTCAAATGAGGTTACTCTGGCCACAATTCAATGCAGTTTTATTTTTTAATAATTTTTTTAACTTTTACTTATTTTCGAAAGAGAGAGAGAGAGAGACGGAGTGCGAGCAGGGGAGGGGCAGAGAGAGAGGGAGACACAGAATCTGAAGCGGGCTCCAGGCTCTGAGCCGTCAGCACAGAGCCCGACGTGGGGCTCGAACTCACGGACCGCGAGATCATGACCTGAGCCGAAGTCGGACGCCTAACCGACTGAGCCACCAGGCGCCCCTCAATAAATGTTTAAATAATGATTAGTTAGGAGAAGAGAAAGTGAAGCAATACACTCGAAATCGGGGTTTTGGGGGGGACTCTTTAAGGAGCCGTGTGGTCTCAGCAAGCCTGTGAGTCGTCTGCAGAGATCTTCAAGGGACAGGCAAAGCGCCACTTGCCATGGAAACGAAGAGAAATGCAGGAGCATCCAGACGCGGCCTCGTGTCTCATGCAGAGGAAGCATTGTACCTGTGGGGGCACCTCCTGTCCCATGAGCGTCCCCATTGCTGCCTTGGGGTGAAGGGGGTGGTTACTGCTCCAGAACCACTTTGACAGGATGGGAACCCCACCAGAGCTCATGTACCGGCAGGAGAAGAGACTCACACACCCTGGGAGGTGCTTTGAAGGGTCATGGTTTCACCCTGGATGGCAAAGGCGTGCCACACACTTCGAGACTCCACTCTCCCGAGACCTTGGCAGACAGCGGTAATCAGACGGGACGCTTTCCTGGCCAGTACGGATTCTTCCTCAAAACCATCTGTGCCCCAAGGGCCCAGAACTGGCCTGGGAGTAGAAACCAATGTGACAGCTTGCCCAGATGCAGAACAGACTGACTCCGGCAAAACAAACAACCAACCAACCAAACAAACCAACAACAACCAAAAACCCAAACACACACACACACACACACACACACACACACACACACACACACACCAAACCAACCAAACGAAACCTTCCCTAATGTTCCCAACCAAGTCTGCCAATGGATTGCCAGATCTTATGTATGACATTTTAAATGGACTGTTGATTTCGCGCCCATATTCTACTGAATCGCATAGCTTGCTGGGATTCCAAGAAAATTAGCACAGTGCCCAACTCCTCCTGGGGACCTCACCTTGCTGCTACCCACCTCTACCTTACGTCCCACCTCCAACACCCCATATCCTTTGTTTCACAAACGAGTGGGGCCCCCGCGTGTCTTACGCACAGTCCTCGTGGGAGGCTCCGTGAGAGCACGTGTATGTGTTTGTAACCTCGTTCCTGTTCTCAACGCCACCCCTCCTGGGCATCTCCAGCATCCAGTGCATGGTCAAGAACATGGTAGGCATTCAAGAAACATTAAAACGGGGGCACCTGGATGGCTCAGTCGGTTAAGCATTCTACTCTTGACTTTGGCTCAGGTCGTGATCTCAGGGTTGTGAGATTGAGCCCCGCATTGGGCTCCATGCTAGGTGTGGAGCGTGGTTGAGATCCCCTCTCTTTCTTCCACTACTGCTCTCTCTCTCCCTTGCTCTCTCGCTCTTAAAAAAACAAAAAAAGAAAAGAAACATTAAAATAAATCAATGATTGAAAAAAAATGTTGACACTTTTACTAATCTAAGTGACCAGACTGGATAAAGTTGCAGGTTGGCCCATAGGGCCTTCTATGGTTTTCCTAGGCTCTACCCACATGCGTGGGTGACATGAGGTCTTTGCCTGGCACAGGGTGCCTTGTACAAGCTTTAGGGCCTCTTTGACATGCAGGAGGTGTGGCGACCATCAGTGCAGGGTGGCTGACTCTGACTGCATTTCTCTTGGACCAGCTACGTCGGAAATGCCCCGCAGCCGAAGACGGAATTGAAGAGTCCTTACAGCCGGGCACAAGGGAGCCGTCTGGAAGCAGGAGAACTTAAAACAGTCACTCGAGCAAGACCCGTCTCGACAAGAAGACTGCACGGCATCCGATGGCCCCGGAATGCCCAGCCGCCTCAAAAGGGAGGCGTTGCCAGGTACCCGCAAAGGGGCAAAGGCTTCCAGGCCACTTGCTTCGCAAGTGCTGCATGGGGACCAGTGGCCCAGACCGCCCGGGACCCCGAAGCGGAGCAGGTGTTTTACCGCAGCCGCGGCCCAGATCCTCTGCCGAGAGAGCTGCCTGCCGTCCGGGGCCAGGCCTCCAAATCAATTAGCGTCATCCGTGCCTCCCGGGAGGAGGACATCCTGTTTATTTTGAACTCTGCTTGCTTGTTGCTGCTGGGAGGGGGGAGACCTATTTATAATTGCCAGGCGCTTTTCCGCTCCACCCGCCACAGCTCCCGAGCCGTCCTGTCCGGCCGTTTGACGGTGGGATCTCTCCCGCTGCCGTCAGAGGGTGATTTGTGCGTGGGCCTCGGCTGCACCGTGGATGCTGTCTCCAGGCTTCACTAGCATCTTCCTGGGTCTGTTTCCCAGGCGCCTCCTATTACAAACTAGATCCAAAACTGTCCTTCCTGGGTAATGGACTTGACCAGCAAATCAAATTTCAATAGAGTGGAGTCTAAAGTGATATCTTCCTTCATTCCCTCCTTAGAGGCTTCAAAAATACCGCAGAGCATTTCCCTTCACACCCTACCCACCTCTCTTGCTCTTTGCCAGCCCCCACCGACCCACCCCCTTTACTTTTCTTTTCCTTTTTTTAAAAAAAAAAAAATTTTTTTAATGTTTATTTATTTTTGAGACAGAGACAGAGCATGAACAGGGAAGGGTCAGAGAGAGAAGGAGGCACAGAATCTGAAACAGCCTCCAGGCTCTGAGCTGTCAGCACAGAGCCTGACACGGGGTTCAAACTCACGGACTGTGAGATCATGACCTGAGCCAAAGTCGGCCGCTTAACCGACTGAGCCACCCAGGCGCCCCATTAAGTTTCTTTATTTATTTTGAGAGAGAGAGCATGAGGGAGGGAAGGGGCAGCGAGAGAGACGGAGAGAAAGAATCCCAACTAGGCTCCACGCTGTCAACGCAGAGCCTGATGCAGGTCTCGAACTCACAAACTCTGAGCCGAAGTCGGACGCTTAACTGACTGAGCCACCCGGACACCCCAACACACCCCTTACTTTTCATTCTCTTAGAACAGAGTCTCGACCTCAGCACCGTTCACATTTTGGAAATGAGAAGATAATTGTTTGTGACGGGGGCTGCCCTGGGCCCTATAGGATGCTCAGCAGTGTCCCTGGTGTCTGTCACACTGGGTGCCCGTGTCACACACACCCCTCAAATGTCTCCAGATGCCCCCAAGGAGCAAAATCGACCCCCACTGTTGCCTCGGACCTAAAAGCAGCATACAGAACACCATTTCTAGCTTCTCACGGAGCCAAGAGATACTAGCAATTGAGTAAGAACGTTCCCTTTTTATGATTTATTTCCGAGATTAAACAAATCAAAAAGTTTAAGGACTTGGGAGAAAGTCCAAGAGTCCATCTGAATAAGTGGAGCTCTCGGGAGGGGTCAGCCAGCCCTTCCTGACTTTCCGGGGACTTGCTGTCCAGCACAGGGAACCCTGTGACCCCCTCCACCGCACCTTCCAGTCTTGGGGATGGGAAGATGGCATGATCCATAGCCCCTGCCTTTCCCCCATGGCCTGCGTGCTCCCCCCGTGTCCTGGGTCCTCTGCCGCAGCCAGCCTCCTCCATCATGCCACAGTAGGGATTGAAGGGACAGAGTTTTCACCAAACTAAACATTTTTTATCAGAAGACAGAGGAAGCTCGTGGCTGGGGAGCCGCTGCCATGTGCCTGCTCTCCTGGGCCCCCCTGAGCCCCCTGCAGACCTCACTCTCACTCAGCACCTTGCACTGGGGTCACTGGCCCGTTGTTGCCTCTCTCCCTAGACCATGACCTTCCTAAGGGCAAAGGCTGCATCTTCTTCAAACGATCACACGTTGAGCTTAGCACAGGGCTCGGACCACGCTTTTACTCTAATAATGGCCGATACATATTGGACGCCTGTCTGTGCCCGTGTTACCCACTGAACACCTCACATACGTCACCTGCTTTGAATGTTCCCCCCCGAATCCTAAGAGGTAGACACCAGATTATCCTCTTTTACAGGAGTGGAGATGGAGATACAGGGGGAGTTGAATGCTGTGTTCAAAGCCTTCCAGCCTGTGGCAAACACTGAGCCAAGCCCGGGGCCCAGGCTCTTCAGACAAAGCCTCCTAATCCCTGAACACGACCAGGCACTTGATACTTGATGAACTAACGGGTGTAAGAAAAAAAATTAACGTGTCCCCTCCTCCCTCCACCCCACCCCCTGTGATCTTGCCAAGCACAGAATGTTTGCTACACTATGGTGACTGCCAGGTGACCTTATTCTCTCATCAGAGGGAAATTTGGGGAACGGAGATTCTATCTCACCTCCGCTTGCTCTGCTGAACACACCCTGAGAGGAACTGGAAAGGTTTTCTTTGCAGCTTGGTAGATTTTCCCACTTCAGGAAGGAACAGTCATCCCCTCCAGACTGCCCTCTTTGGGCTCACTCCACCACGGTGCCCACCTGCTCCTAGACAGGGAACGCTCTGGCCTGCGACTTGGGAGACGTTCAAGCAGAAGTTGGAGAGTCAACAACTCGGGCCAGTACCTGGCCCATGTATTTCAGCAAACATTCACTGACATGGCCCAGCCACTGCGTGGGCTGGGAACTTCTTACTCCAAGCACGGCCCTTGCCCTCCAGGCTCCCAGGGCAGTGACGGAGGGTCACAAACCCAAGAAGAGCGAATACAGGCTGCATCGCAGCAAATGTCATAACCATGGTCCAAAACAGTCACCGAAACAGGGAGGAAGAGGTTCGTTGTGCCCAGAGAGACCAGGACCTGCTTCGGAGAGGAGGCTGGATACAAATTAGGACTAAGGAAATGATGGAAGATTGAGAGGCTCCCGTGGGGCGATGCCAGGCGCCGAAGGACCGTGTGGTGGTGGGTGGAGAAGACGTCAGAGGAAGGCGCCGGGCTCTGGTGGGGAGCGAGGCTGAAAGCGAGGCTGGGACCAGACCACCAGCACACGCACCTTGTCCCTTCGGTGCAGAATTCTGCCCACTTGGCTCCAAGAACAACAAATGATGAGTATTATCTCGTTCTAGTTTAGATCCCTCCAGGAGCCGATTCCGAAAGAAGCATTTCGGTGCAAGTTGTTTATTCGGGAGGTGATCCAAAGAAGCGTTGGGAGGCTGTGGGGGATGGAGACAGGGAAGGGAAGGACGCCAGTGCGGGCCACGTTAATGAGCAGGTTAGCGCCAGGGGCAGCTGGGCCTCCGTCCCGCTGGCAGGACCGTGCTGGAGCGGCTGCGACTGACTCATAGGAGCCAACTGTGTGCATCTTTCCGCAGCTCTGAGCTCAGTGACATCTGTTAGTAACTTGGATTCCTCCACAGTGGGAGAATTTACACCACGGAAATTGGCAGGTGCTACAGACTAAGGCCTTCTCTGGGCTTAATCCCCTCCCAAGAGCTGCTTAACAGCATACAGGTGCCTGCTGGGGCCTCTGAAGGATGTTCCCCCAGGGTGGAGGGCCCTGGGGAGCTGGGGTATTTATCTGAGAGCTGCCCCTGGAAGGTCACCTGCCAGGCATTCAGCAGGCCCTAGAATGGGACAAGCACACGTCCAGCTGAAGAATGCCCTCAGGTGGGTCTCGGGCCACTCACACTACATGATACAAATACCATCGAGAGGGCGGTTTTAACAAACATTTATTTCTCAGCGTTCTGGAGGCTGAAAGTCCAAGATCAAGGTGTCTGCGGGGGCAGCTGGGTGGCTCAGTCAGTTAAGCCTCCAGCTCCTGATTTCAGCTCAGGACGTGATCTCACAGTTCATGGGCTTGAGCCATGAATCACTGTGTGCGCTGACAGCTCAGAGCCTGCTTGGGATTCTCTCTCTCCCTTGCTCTCTGCCCCTCCCCTGCTCACACACACACACTCTCTCTCTCTGAATAAATAAATAAACTTAAAAAAAAAAAAAAGGTGCCCGCAGATTTGGGCCCGTTTCCTGGGTCATAAATGACTTTCTTCTTGCTGTGTCCTCACTGGCACAGGGCACCCAGGGTCTGTCTCTCTGGAGACTCTTTTATAAAGGCACTAATCCCATTCACGAGGGCTCTACCCTCATGAGCTAATCACCCTCCAAAGTCCTCACGTCCGCCTATCATCACATTGGGGGTTAGAATGTCAACCCGTAAATTCCAGGGGGACACATTCAATCAGTCTGGAGCAGGCTGGGAACCCGAGTCACTTGCAGTAGAAAACCATTAGCACGTAAGAGAATAGGGAGGGCTGAGTGGTCATGGCCAGGACCCTAACAGTACGGGCTATGGGTCTGCACTGCCCATGGGCTATATCGAATAAGATGCCGCCCTGCCCTGGGAAAAATCGCCAAGTAAGAGGAGAGGAACCCACGCACCGTCTCCACCAGCTAGCTCCCTTGCTTTTCCCCCGAATGCACATCTGTGACCCTTCTCCTGAAGACAGGCAACTAATTCCCACAGCTTTAGCAGGTTCACAGAGTACTCTTCACTCAGGAGCTCACGCACGTCCTGGGGATATTTTCACTCAGGGCTCCAAAAAGACAGAAAAGCCTTCAAGACCTCTGAAGGTGTAAAAATGGCATTTGTGGGGTAGGTATTCTAGGCTAACAAGCCCCATTCCCACCCCTGCCCCACGCGCCCACATGCCTCATAACTGAAGTTAGCTCTGCTCCCCCCTCCAAAAATAAAAATTCAGAATGCATAAAGCTTAGGGCTTGGCAGATGACAACTTCCTCGAATAAGTAAGGACATATCTTCCCAAGAGCAGACTACTGCCTGGATCCTCCGGAGAACCGAGCCTTGTTAATAAGCTCTCCTTGTCTGTGCCCCAGTTTTGCCACTTGGGAAAGCTCCCGAGAGGTGACGGTAACAATGTAAAGATTTGAGATTCGCCTCTTGTTTTCATCCCGTGAACTCTGACCGGCTCCGTTCTCCCTCCCGCTGCTTGGGGACTTTGCCGGCGAAGAAGATATTCTGTCTCCCGCGTGCTGAGAGCTCCTTGGAGGCAAAGCTTTGCAGCAAGATAAGATGGGCCGGGCAGCACATCTCCTGTCGTGGGGCTTGGGGGGGGGGGGCGGGTGTCCGTGCCTCGGAGCCCCTGTCGAGGGGACGATGATAGAGGTCACAGTGTTTCACTTCTAGCTCCCTTGGCCCAAAGAAATGGACCATTACCTTCACTGGCCGCCCCGCCCCCCCCAAACATCCTTTTCCAGCGTGCGACCAAATAACTAATATAATAAACAATGTCTCCTTTACTCAGCCCTCCAAAAACAATCTTTTTGTTTAACCACAATCCGCAAAAACAATTTCTCCATTGTAAATAAATCCCCGGACTCTACAATATGCCCCGATCCAGGAAAACACAGGAGCATATTTTAAAAGCTCCGCGTATTTCCAAACAAGGGACGTTGTTTCACGATAGAAACGCGGTGAGCCTTCGAGCTCCGCTGCTGGGAGGGAAGGCAGCGCAGAAGGGAGGTGCGTTGCAGAAGGTGACGCTGGTGGCGAACTGGGGGCCATTTGTTCCATCTTTTCAGCCCGCTGCCCAGGGCTCCTAGAGCCTGACCAGAAGCTCTGAGGCCACGTGGGAAAGGGTCTCCCCGGGAGGGGCTGGACGGACAGCTTCCAGGGGGGCCGAGGCGACCATGCAGCGGGGCCTCCGGGAGTCGGGATCCGAAGGGGTGCTGGCTCCCCATGTGCCAACACCCTCAAGCACGGACGTTGCAAATAAGACCAAAGCCCCGGTGCTACCAGCGAGGGACACACACAAAGCGACATCTCTCCTAACTGGCAGTGGGGGGGTTGGTTGGATAACCACGGAGCTTTCTCTGTTCCCTCCCCAGAGCCTGTCTGCCAGCACACCACTGCCCGGGGGGGACTCTGCAAGATGATATCCTCCCGGAAGCAGAGGCCACTGTGGAGACCGCCCCCCCCCCCCCGCCCCCGCCAATAGCCCAGTCATTGGCCAATGGCTGCCCTTGGGCAGTCACCTGCCAGACGTTCCAGCCTGCCCTAGCAGGGGACAGACACTCCAGCCACAGAGTGCCCTCAGCCGGGAGCCTCCGTGGCTTGCTGTAGCAAACTCTTAGCGTGTTGGGAAACGGTGAGGTCTGAGGGGCTCTGGCCATGGCCGTAATAGCATCTGCTATGGGCCCAAACTACCCAGGAGCTATCCTGCCTAAAATGTCTCTTGCCGAGGCTCCAAGGTTTTAAGTGTGTTTTTGTTAGAACCTCTTAGATGGGACGCACACTTCAGCGCTCCGCAGAGAATCTTCAGACCTAAGCGGTGCCTTTGTCAGTTGCTCAGTTACTGGGCTCACCCGAAGCTGGTAGGGCCAAGATGGGTCCCGCTGTGATTTTAGCCCCTCAAGCAATGTCTGCTCAAACCATGCAGCCCTCTGAGGCTGATCAAAGTTCTCCATGCCCTCCCTAAAAGAGGGGCGGGGGGGGGGGGGGTTGGAAGTTGCCACTTAAGCTCGAGGGACAAAGTGCCTGGGGGAGAAAGGACCCCCATCCATTGGGACACTGCTCTTCGGCAACAAGGGAAGGAGCCACAGGGCCAGTGAGATGTGGCCGGCACTCAGGATGCCAAGCCCGGTGATGCCCACAGAATATTCTGCTGCCCCTACACTCAGTGGTCTCACTTTTTTTTTTAAGTTTATTTATTTTGAGAGAGAGAGAGAGAGAACAGGGGAAGGGCAGAGAAAGAGAGAGAGAGAGAGAGAGAGAGAGAATCTCATCCCGAACCCATGAACCGTGAGATCATGACATGAGCTGAAATCAAGAGTTGGACGCTCAACCGCCTGAGCCACCCAGGTGCCCCTGCCACTTGCTTTTCCCCATCCGGTTTTCCTGGTCCCTCTAACCCGATATTTCCGTTTTGCCTGTTGTGAATGTGAATCGCAACCAACAGCCCGGGAAGGAGACAACCAATCCTAGTGACTCAGTGCTCTGTTTTACACGTACTTCTCAGTCAACATGCCCTATGTTTGGGGGCTACACACATGTTTGCTATGAATCAGCATTTACCCAGGGATTGTGGATGTGTCGATGGGGTGGCGGTGGGGTCAGCTGCGCTGGGCCTACCCGCCCCTTTTGCTGTAGCATTCCTGACCCGTATTTACACCTACACGCCTCCTTCTCTCTAACCACAGCTAAGCAGTGGAACTCAGGACCCAAGCCAGGCCATTCAGCTCCTCCCCTGCCCCTGTCCCACGGCTTTCTTAGCGGGAGGGTGGGGGCGGTTGACTTAGGCTGGTCCACTCAGAATCACCAGAATAGTCTTTCTGGGCATCCCGGGGGCAAGTACACTTGCTGTCCTCTTCTGGGGGAGGGGCTGCTGGCAGACAGGGGTGGAGGATGAAGCCCCACAGAGGAAGTGAGGCCAGGAGATGGAACCCTGAATCCAGCTACGATTAAGCCAGATGTGACCCCCTGAACTTTCAGCTTAAAAATAAGCAAATTCTCTTCAGGCTTAAGATATTGGGACCTGGTCTTTCTAACACTCGCATCTTCCAAAAGAGTCCCAACCCGTGGGCTTTGTTAACAGTCATTCTCCTTGCCTTTCAGAGGATTTTCTGTCGGCCTCAGAGATGACAGATGCTTCCCAATGATCAGCTTTGCTAGTGGTAGGTGGGGCCATCTGTGCGGTGGCCGGGGGTGGGGGGCCCTGCTTGTCTCCTTCCCAGCTTCCCTCGACCTTCGCTCCGAGTCTCTGTGCAAGCCAGAAACCTGGGGTCATCCCTGATCCCCCTCCTCTCTTGCCCCTCGAATCCAATCAACCATCCTGTGTGGTTAATTCCACCTCCGGAGAGTTGGCCAACCCGTCCACTATTTCTCCTCTTCTCTGCAGTCCCCCAAGTCTGAGCTCCCACCATCTTTTGTGAGGGCTGCTCAAACAGCCTCTAACTCGTCTCCCCCGCCCAACACCGACACCTGCCCTCTAACGCTTTCTCCGCCCAACACGCAAGTGAAGTCGCAACATGTGCAGTCACACCGTTGTGTCCGCCCTCCCCTGCGTAAATCACCTAAATGGTTTGTGTGTGTGTCTCACATACACGGTCTGGCCACACCAGCCCCCTATTGGTCTCTGCAGTGGACCAAGCTCACTCCTGCTTCTGGCCTGCATGGGTTTCCTATAAGAGAGCTAGAAACGACACAGACGTGGGGCACCTGGCTGGCTCGGTCCGTTAAGCATCCGATTCTTGATTTCGGCTCAGGCCATGACCTCACGGTTTGTAGGATCGAGCCCCACGTCCGGCTCCACACCAACAGTGCCTGCTTGGCATTCTCCCTCTCTCTGCCCACTCACACTTGCTGTCTCTCAAAATCGATAAACTAAAAAAAAAAAAAAAAAACCCACAAATGTATCACCACGGAGTTCTGGGGGTCAGAAGCCCCACAGGGGTCTCACTGGGCTGAAGTCCATGTTCGGTAGGACTGTGTGGCTTTCTGGAGGTTCTGGGAAGAATCTGTTTCTTTGCCCCCTCAAACTTCTAGAGGCTACCCGCATTCCTCAGGTTATGGCCCCTCCTCCATCTCCAAACACCGCATCTCCTTGACCTTTCTTCTATTGTCACACCTTTCTCTGTGGCTGCGAACGTTTCTCTGCCTTGAAGGATTCTTATGATTAAATTGAGGTGACCTGGATCTTCAGCCTGTTTCCCCCACCTCAAGGTCTGTAGCCTAAATCTGCAAAGTTCCTTTTGACATGTTAGGTAAGACAGTCACAGGTTCTGGAAATTAGGGTGTGAACATCTGTGGGGGAGGGGGATCATCATTCTGCAGACCACAGGCCCTTTGCATGTGTTGTTTGCCCAGAATGCTCATCTGTGCACTCTACCCCAGGCCAGTTGCTCCAGGCAAATGTCAAATCCTCCGAGAGACCTCCCTAAAAGGCACCTTAAGTTGGCTAGACCTCTTGGTTACTCTACCAGGCTCCTGTTTCTTTCCCTGGTGGCACTTCCAGCAGTCGATAATCGGATAAATCGGTCTAAATTACGAGTTGCTTGTTCTCTTCGTTAGACTACAAGCTCTGTGAGAGCAGGAACTGCGCTGATTTTGCTGGGGAACTGTAACAGTCTCAGTCACGTGGTAGACGCACCGTAAACATCTGATGGACGAGCAAATGAATGAACGTGGCCTGAACTTTAAGGTCAGCCCTGTCTCCCGCAGCATCAATCCCGACTCGAGGAAGGATGCATTTAAGGAGCTCCAGCCTGGATTTCTGGGTTCAATACCCAGCCTCCTTTGCAACTCCATCCCTGCCTTGCCCCTACTGCTGACCCACCCGTGCCCCCCGATACGCTGAGCCAAAGCCCTGGCCTGAACCTCCTGCCCCGTCTGCTCCTATTCCCAGGACCCCTGCATTAGGGTCCACTCTTGACTCCAGCTGGGGCAGGGGGAGGTGCGTTTCCTTCCTAGCACTTCTCAGAATTATTAATTTTACATATTATCGTCTGACTTCCTCAGTGGGCAGCATGTACCGGGAGGACAGTGTCTGCTTCTCTTTCTTTCCTTCTTGGATCCACAGGACCCCACCCAGTGTCTGGGCCTCTGCCCCAGATAGTCCTCGTGTGCTGGAATGAATGATGCCAGACAATTCCACCCGGTCTGGGTCTCCCAGGACCGCCCACGGATCACCACTCCCTCCACACCGGAGCTTCCCCGGGGCTGACCGCTCTGCCGCCTGACCCCAGACCCTCCAAAGGCTATGTCTAGATTTCAGCTTCCTGTTCCCAGCCCGGTCCTTTTGTAGGAATTTTATCCCTAATGCCAGTTCCGGGATTAATACCAATCTCAGAAACAGGCACAGGTCCAGAGAGAAGATAGGATTCGTTCAAAGGATGTTTCCCGAGCACCTGCTCTGTGCCAGATCTTCTGTTTTGGGAGTTGCTCAAAACCGAGCAACCGCAGAAACTCCTCTCGAGAAGCCACCTCACAAAATGGCAAAGAAACAAATAACTACCCTAAGATGACAAGTGCCCCGCTTCCGCCACTAGAGCTGCGGGAAGGGGGGTGCAGGGGAAAGAGAAGACGGGGGGGGCTCCAGGTGCCTCCCCACCAGACCATCCCACTAAGGGGGCTCCTCGACAGGCTGCCCTACCCTTGGCTCGGGTGGAGGGGCGGCAGGGATCCCGTGCAGGAAGCGTCAGCAAGATTTCACTTCTAACTGAAACGTAATTAATGTCTGATTCCAGCAAAGCCGAGCCTCAGGCGCAGAGGTTGCAAAGACCTGAGAAACTGGAAGGTCTGTCCTCCAAACGGGCACTCGTGTCTCGAGTGAGGATCCGCTTGGCCACGGAAGGGCCGGACGGAAGAGTGGAAGCAGCAGGGCTGGAGCAGGGACAGAGCTACCCGGCCAGGAGGGAGGATACAGTCCCCCTGGGCCCTACTTCTCAGAGACGCGTCTCAGACGCCAAAATGGCCAGTTGGGAAATTCGCAAAACGGTAGTAAAACGATTTTCCAGTTGGAACGATTGTAGCCCCGACGTTAATTGATAGGCACCAGCCAGGTCATGAAGCTCCGTGATTTGTCAGCGGAGGTGCGGAGATCCTGGGGCGGCCGGAGGACCAGCAGGCAGGTGACACATGGAGGGAGGGTGCCGTCCGTCCCGCTGCTCTTGCTAGCCCCCGGAATCCCAAAAGAAGGCCGCCGGGAAGCCAGTTGTAAGGTTCGGTACGTTTCTCCGACTTGCAAGCTGACGTTAGTCCTTCACTCTGGACCTCAGTTGTGGCTGACACAGAGTTTTACTAATGCAAAGTGACCTGCCAAACCATTCTGGCTGTGTTTTGCTGGAAGCCAGAGAGAAGACAAAGAACACTATAAAAAATAACAAGCAAAGCAGAATGCGTTCTCTCCCTGAGGTGACACCAGCTACTTTCCCATGAAAATAAAGACAGCAAGGAATAATTAAGAGAGGGGGGAGAGGAGAGTCGGATACCCCTCCGTAAAAACAGGCGGGTTTTCAGTGACTTTTCAGCAGCAAAAGAACACATTGCAGTATTCTGAGGGGCTTCAAAACTCTTGAAAACTGGGGGAGCTCGAAAGTGAGCTGGTATTGTTGTTGTTGTTTGTTTGTTTGTTTTTTTAACCAGCATTTTGAGATGTTGTGAGAGCCTCAAAATGAGTTTTAAGAACGGCCACTCTGTGCTGTGATGCGAAGGGGGTTCCGTGGGGCCTCTAGCCGAAATCCGGGTAAGTAAAGAGTGGATTAAGGCAGTCATTTTCAGTAGCTAAACCTGAACTACGAAGGCAGGAGTGCTACCAATTACATCTCAACGCAAAACAGTGCCTCCTTAAGCCCGACGCAGGGAAGGCAAACAATTTCATTGTCAACCAGGGTGTTCTCTGGAAAGCCTGGGAACATGCTGGGCGCATTAAAGGGGGAGATATCTCGCATGTGCAATTACTCAACACATCTTTAAAACTGTAAACACTTGTTCACATGTGGAGAAGTTTAGAGCCGCGCGGGCTTGGAAAGCCCACCTGGCAGGCGGGCTCCCTCCATGTCTCTCTAGCTGAGTAACAGTCTCGGCTCCCGCTGTTCCTCCGAGAGCCAAACACTAGTCAGCGGAGAGAGAGATCGTTAAGGAGTGGGGGGCAGGAGTTCATGTGCGTGCTATTTTTATCCAGAGGACTCCCTCCCCCGCCCCCCCCCCCCCTGCATCCCGGATTGATCTGCTCCCATAAACCTTGCTTCCACGTCTCCCCGCCCCTTCTCGCTGCATCTGTGTGCGGGCGAGGATGCCACCTGGCTTGGGCTAGCTGCTTTCTCCGTCTTTGATTCGGTAAGTGGCTCCGAGGATGCCGACATTTCCAACTAAAACCCGGCAGAGGCACGCTGCCCAGCGTTGTTTTCTGAAACGGCAGACTGTGTGGCCTCAAAGGGAATACCCACCACGCATGGAAAAATAATCTCTCCCCACATGCTCCACAAAAGAATGTTTAGAACCCAAGGACCCCCAGCCTAGAAAGACAGGAGTAAAACAGAGATAAGGCGAGGCCGGTCCTCCCCGGGTAGCCCCTGGCCCGGCTCACTGGAGAGCCACCCTCCTCTATACAGGACGAATCACGCGCCAAACGTGGAAAAGACCCATGAGAGCCCCCTGCTCAGCTGGCCGCCCAACGAAAGGGCACTGGCTGTTTCTCCTTTACTGGGGCTGATGTTCCACGTCTCCAGCAAGGAACTGACTGTTTTGTTTTTCTGATTTCATTTGCCATTGTGAAGCTGCCTGGGTGGGGGCAAAGCCTGTTCCCTCCTTTCTCCGATCCACACACACGTATCCCAGGTGCCGGAGGCAAGTTCAAAGGGACGGAGCGCTCTCAGTGCAGAGGGGAATACACGCAGCAGTGGAAAGATGGCCAGCAACGCCTGCGAAACTACCATGTCACTTGAAGTGGAAATTTCACCATCACCAAAATCTGCCAGGGTTTGGATTTGGGGATTGGGAAAGAGGTTTCCAAAATGAGATGGTGTCTACGGGTTGTTTTATTTTAAGGGACGTAATATATAGTAAAAATGAAATAATCACCCCCCTCTCTCCCCCGCCGAAGTCAGAGTTACTTCTCTCCCAGCAGACCTTTTCCAGGCTCTAGTAATTCCACTGCTAATGGGCAGAGGGAAAGCAGTCGGCGGGGGAACAGCACCACCAGCCCGGAAGTCATTTCATCAGCGCCAGTAAATGAGAGCCAGCCAGGTGCTCTGTGCAATTAGCTGCGACCCAAGCATCTCCGACGACGGCCAGCAATTAGAGCCTCGGGCAGGGGGCGAGGCGCCCTTGGAGAAGAATCCACCCCAGCTGAGGCCAGAGGTGCAGCTCTTCAGCAAGCCGAGCAAGGCCAGAGTCCCCGAATCCCGGGGAAGGCATCACGCTTGAGGGAGAGGCAAAGATACAATCTATGGAATCATGGGATGAAGTGTCACCTTCTAGTGGTTTCCAAGTAATGACAGACGTTATCTGGGTTCTGAAGCCATATCCTCTAGGCTTCCATTCTAGCCGATGCTTTGAGCTAGTCACTGAGATCTTTTTGTCTCCGTTTTTTTTGTTTTGTTTTGTTTTTTTTAATCTGCAAAATGGGGATGATGATGATAAAATGTGCCTGAGGCTCAAGTGAATGAATGCGCAGAATGTGCTCAGGGGAGCGGCGCCTGGGAAGCCTCTCTAAACTCTTGGTTTTTTTTTCCTATATTGTTTATTCTTGGTATCATATATGTGTCTTTCTGGATTCAAGCAATTCAACCAAGGCCCTGTGGTTGCCCTACGGTCATCCCGCCACCCTGGCGGAATGAGTAGAGTAGCAACAGGGCTGAAAATAGTAACAGCTTCTACTTACTACCCACCATGCGCTACATTTTGATATAGACGCTCTAGATCAGCGGCACAACCCACACACCAAATCCAGCCTGCTGCCTGCTTTTGTAAATAAAGTTTTATTGGAACACAACCATTTGTTTCCACAGCTTCTGTGGTCCCTAGAGACCACACAGATTCCAGAGCCGAAAATAGTACCCTCTGGCCTTTCGATTGGCATCTATTGATTCTCACGATAACCGGCGACGTAGGTTTTGTTGCCTCTTTTCAGGTAAGGAGGTCAGGACTCAGAGAGGGTCAAGAAGATGCCTCAAGTCTCTCCTCCGGGGGCTCGACCCCCGCTGACTCCAACACCCGCCCCTTCTGGCCATACTGTGCCGGATGCAGGAGCAGAGAGCTCTCCGGAGCTTGTGTCTGTCACCACCCGCTGAGGCAGCGGACCTGAGGCCGATGTAACCCGTGGGCCGCTGCTGACAGAGGCGCTCACCTCCAGGGAGGGAACGGCCACCTGCAGAGACAAGTCTTTCAGGGCAGTGGCACTCCGAGTCAGACTCTGCCCCGCCTACACTCCAGCGGCGTAGCGATAGTCCCTGCTGTGGCTGCTTGGTGGCAGGCGTGATGGTGGCAGAAGCAGGTGTCCCAAGAGGTCTGTCCCTAGCTCAGCTGGGGAGGGCGTCGGGGCCCTGACTAGGAGCCGGCGTTGAGTTACTCCTCCGAGACTGGTTGGAAATACTCGTTTACCAAACGATGTGGTAATTATCCAGAGATCTGTCAAATTTTTAAATGTGCTCAGCAAGTGGAGGTTATTGCTACCACATGTGGTGGGTGTTAAGAAGCATTTTCCTTGTTGGAAAAACGCCCCAGGTTTTCGTCTTTGAAGTCTTTGAAGATAAGAGGATCATCACAACGTACCCTAGGCAGTCGCCCATTTAAGGGATACCCAGCAGTCACGGGTTACAGGTGCAGCGGGAAGGCTCACGGCGCTGGGCTTGGAAGGGGGGACGTTGCCCTTTGTTAGCTGTCCCTGCATGAGCGGAGCTGCCCTGCTTGGGCTCCCGTCACCCTGGACTCCCGTCCTCCTAGAAACCCTCAGCTTTCTGGTACTGCGTTCCTTGTTAGACCCTAGCATCCTGAGGACACGACCGTATCTTATTCCCCACTTTACCCCCAGAGCACATAGTGAGTGCTCAGTAAATATTTCCTAAAAATAAATGAAAGGATCGAATAAATGTAGAGGTACCACTTCCCTTTATAGAGCAGCCTCCTCACCAACCCCCCCAGGAAGAGCTGCATGTGACAATCGGCTGGACCACCAGCCAATCAAGGAGAAAACTGGGCCGGGGGAAGGAGCTTGCCCAGATCCAATGCCCCTCCGTAGGGATCCTCCTGGCGATTTGAATGAAATCGCTCTTCTTACAAACTTGGTGTTCTAGACCCCAGTCAGGCCTGACTCATGCCCTGGGCCCTGTGAGGACTAAACACCACCGGTGGAGAGCCAAGGTTCCAGCCTCTTGTTACAGTGGCCACCCCCATTTCTCCTGAAAGTGTCCTGCAGACTGAGAAAGGCAGTCATCAGTAACCAGGCCATGGGTTGGTTACACCCGTGGTTGTAACACAAATGTTACACACATCCTGTGGATTTTACTGATCAAAGTTTTTAGAAAGAGTAACATGGTCCATGACAAGGTGACCAGCTGTCCACAGTCACCCAGTACTCTCCAGGTGTGAGCAACCCAGAAAATCCCTCAGTCCCAGGCAGACCCAGATGGTTGGTCACCCCGGGCACCTGAATCTGAACCTCATGCCTCTTCCCAAAAGCTGATCTCCAGTCCCAGCGTGCACGGACCCTCCAAGTTGTAGATCAGAGGATCAAATCTCAGAGAGGCATGTGCCTCTACCAAGGTCGCCCAGCAAGGGTTTTTCTCTGAGAGCCGTTGCCCACTGGCAACACAGATACCCAGAGTAAAATACAAATTCAAGATAACCTACGATATCCTTCTGTCTCCTGAAGAGATTCGTGAACTCGTTTAGCCCTGATTCTAGGAGTCGATAGAGCGTGGCAGAGGGCACGGACGGCACAATGAGATGATAGCCAGGAATCCTGTGATCTGCACCCCACGACTTATCAGATCGACGGTGAACTCATAGGTGGGTATGACAAAGATGAATCAAATGATATTTAGGAGTTTCCGTTTCTTGCTTGCTACAAAACAAATGTAACTCCTTGCTAAATGGCACACTGAGATATTTAAGAAAGTAGGGAAAATTAGCCATGGCGGCAATTTTCATTTAGAAAGCAGGGATAAATGAATATAGGCCCGAGTCCAGGCTCCGGGCGTATCTGCCTATCAAGTTACCTTTAACTCGGCTATTAAAATGCAGCCGGGGGCGCCTGGATGCGGCCACATGAAAAGCATCTTGGGGGCTATCTCACAGTTGGCCGCACACCCCAGAACAAGAAGGGCCTTTCATGCAGGGGTGCGGGTGCCCGGGAGCGCGGCGAGGCTCGGGGCGTCTCAGTGTTCCGAATCAGGGCTTCATATCACAGCCGCTCAGGTGGAAAGGGGGCAGCTGGCCTGTCCCTCCCCTGCTCCCGCCTAAGGTCACAGATGAATAGAGCCCGATTGAGGAGCGGGGCTGGCATCACCAGCAGCCCGATGATGTGCAGGGGAGGGTGTCCTGTTCGGAGATAAGGCTGGAGTCAGGGAGGCTACGGGGTTCCCGGGCGGTCAGCTGATAACGACAGACAACACAGCTTTGTCGAGAAGGGCCAGCTCGCTGCTGGGCAAGATGAGGCAGGAAGGACAGCGTGGCTCATGTGGATGCTGGCGGGAACGACACCTCGGACTCCTTCCAGAAGGTTTAATTTCCAAGAATAAAAGGCTGGCTTGGAGTGACGCTCACACACTCGCCTTGTGCCCCCAAGTCATTTTTCGTTCCACACAACCTCAAAAATACAAACCACCATTTGCTGAGTGCCGGGGCCAGGCAGGGGTAGGGCAGTACGCACATTGGTTGGGAGCCCAGGCTCTGGGGGGGGGGGGGGGCCACTCCAGCTCCCGCACATAGTAGGTGCCCAATTAACAGAAGCTAGTCTTTGCAGATGAATCTGCAAGAGGAATACGCAAATCCGTAGAGTCCGGGAGTGGGGCTAAGCTGGCTCGAAGTGTCAGCACGGGTGACTCGTACGTCTTTGCCGGCAACACTGGACATCCCTGGAGGAGGGAGCCCCACACAGGGAGAACTGCGGACCCCAAATCACGGCCCTGCAGCAAAGTGACCTGCTGTGTGATTTCAGCAGGCTGCCTAACTTCCTTGGACAGACTTCCATTTCCTTCTCTATAAAATAAGAACATTGGAGTTCGTTTCGTATGTTTCTACCAGATCCAGAGGTCTGTGGCTTCTGGGTTGTATACTACTCAGCTGCTTAAAAGCCAAATTGTTCATTTTCAGCTTTGCATAAGTACATAAGACATACCTATATAAATATATAAGAAGTGTATGTCCCTGCATAGAAGACAACATTAATAAAAGGCAGCTTCCCATTTTCTTAATGAGCTATGCCCCTATGCATCTCTCGAGAAACTTAAAAGAGGACCATGGGGGAGGGGAAGGGGAAAAAAAAAGTTACAGAGAGGGAGGGAGGCAAACCATAAGAGACTCTTAAATACTGAGAGCAGACAGGGTTGATGCGGGTGGAGGAGAGGAGAGAGTGAGTGATGGGCAGGTAACAGGGCACCTGTTGGGATGAGCACTGGGTGTTGTATGGAAACCAATTTGACAATAAATTCTATTTAAAAAAATGAGCTATGAAATAAATGCATAATCTATATTATATGTCACAATATATCTTGTAGTGATCGATAGCCATTATAAAGTATATTTTATATATAAATGTGAGTATATATTAGAGAGGTAGATGATATACTCAAATGTATACTTTTAATATTTAATTCATAAATTTAGTCACATGTACACATCTAAAATCTCATACAAACAATAGATCATTTTTTAAATAATTTCACTCAAGCTCTCCAGGGACATCTTTGGCAATGGGCTCTTTGTTATCACCAGAGCCAGGTTTTTGAGTCATGGGACAGACTTCTCCAGAGCGGTCACGGTGACTTTGTCTCAGGTCATTTGAGATATCACCTTCCATGAGTCCCAAGTTATTAGCATGGCCTCAAAGCCCCCACGTGATCAGTTCTACCTGCCTTCATCCCTCACCGTCCTCCCTGCCATTGCCCACCCTGCTCCAGTCACATGGCCTCCTTGACCCTTCCCTGTCCCTGAGAGCCCGCTCCTTCTACTCCCCGTCCTCTCTTCACCACATCAGAAGAGTCCCCACGTCATTCAGGTCTCTGCTCAGATGTCACCTCGCCAAAGAGAGGAAACCCTATCCATTTCCTCAGTAGCTGCTGTTTGATTGCTAAGCAAGCATTGATTCTAACATCACCCCTATGCCACAGCAATTTCTCGAAGGGAGCAGTGCTAGACGCTGCAGCGGAAATCTCAGCCAACTAACGTGATAAAAGTCTGTACCTCTAGGATGCGAAGCTGAGTGAGGCGCGGGAAGCTCCCCAGTTACCTCCCCTCCGTGTGGTGACTCCATGATCCCAGCCTCCCCATCTTGGTTTTGCCGCTCGTCATGTCATAGCAGAATGTGGAAACAGGACTGGAAGTTGCCTGGGTTGCTTCAAAGACCATCCCTGAAGGTGGCTTACGTGACTGCACGCACATTTCTTTGGCCAGAACTCAGTCACTGGGACAGTAGCTCTCCTCAGGAATGCTGGGAAATGTAAGCTTCTGCTGTAACTAGTGAGAGGAGACCCCGGAGCAAATGCAGAGCAGGAGCATTTCTGCCACGAGATCGACATCCTCATCGGAGCCCTGTCTTGGCCCACGGGCTCAGAGCTCTTTGCATCTGTTTCTTCATTTATAACTTGGACCTAACAGTGCCTACCGACACGACTGGTAGAATGTCATAGGCCTCGTAAGTGATCGGTAAATGTTTGCTTCTTAATAAACTCAGGTTAGTAGGGAAAACTGTAGAGGTCTAAATGCTTGGGTTAAATTTCTATGATTCCTAAACATGAACACATGAAGCAAATTATCCTTGAAACTGTAGAAAAAAATTTTATACCAGTAGGACAGTTGAATAAAATGGCGCCATTAAACATAAGCAATCCACCAACAACTGAATGTCCACGTAATCCGTTTTTCTACTCCATTTGCACACATGGCCCTTCTCCTCTGCCTCCAGCAAGTTACTCCTCTCCTTGTGAGACCAGAAAAATGCGAAGAATAATTTGCAATTTTTTTTCTCATTCTAATTAACATAGTTTCCTATTAGCGGAAGACACAAATTAGGCAATATATTATGGAGAAAATCTCTTTATAACCCCAAAAGATTTAGAGTAGATAATTAAGAATTGATGAATCACCTATAAAAATTCCCACAGGGATTAACTATGCCAGAGAAATACAACAGATAAAACTTAGGAGTTCATTAATTACAAAAAAACTTTTTTATCCCCCAAGGGGGCAGGACAGAAGGTGAAACCATGAAGGAAACTGGAAAGAAACCCACAGACACATGGGGGACACCCCCGGGGAACAGTCTCACATGAGCCAGGGGAGTGTTCCAGAAGACAGTGGTTGGTAGTGTCCAAGGACTCACAATTCTCACCCAGGGTAAGGACGGAGAAGAGAAATTTGGCATCTAGAAGTCTATGGCGGCCCTTACCCAGGGCGTCCTCCATGAAGTGGTGAGGATGAGAGGCAAGATACAGCATGGGAGGGATAAAATGTTTCAGGCACACGGAGCCTACTTTTTCAGAGCACTTTGTAGTAAAGAGAAGGAGACAGTAAGAACTACACCTTGACAGAACAGCAAGGTCAAGGGAAATTGTTTTGTTTGTTTGTTCTGTGTGTTTGCTGTTTGGTTGTTTAATGGAAAGAGAGAAGGAGCTTTGCAGACAGGATGAGAGGAAGAAGCAGGTAGAGGTGTAACAATGAAATCCATAGGGAGGGGAGGACGGAAGAAGGTATTTGGGTGACCTGGGGAGATTGAATCCAGTCGTGACTGGAGAGGATGGTCCAGGGACAGAGAAAAAGAGGAGGGATGGGGGAACACCTAAATAAGTTTGGAGGTGATAGAGAAGAAAGAGAATAGACTTCATAGCCAATCTTTGCATTTTCTCTAATATTAAGATCAGCTTAATATTAGAGAATTATGTTAATATTAATGTAATGTATAATATAATAAATTATATTATATGTTAATATTTATTAATTTGTTATAATTAATATATTGATATTAATATCAGCTAAGCAAGGGCATGAAGTAGGGGGGAATGAGGACAAGGTATCAAACGTTGAAAAAAATCTCTTGCAAATGACAAAGGGATCAAAGACAGTATATACTCTTCTACCATTATATAACAAATTATCATAAACTTAGCAGCTTAAAACCATATACAGTTATTGCCTGAAGTTCTGGGGGTTAGGTGTGTGAGCATGGCTTATTTGGGTCCTCTGCCCAGGGTCTCACAGAGCTACAGTTGAGGTGCTGCCTGGGCTGTGTTCTCATCTGGAAATCCGACAGGGGAAGAATCTGCTTCCAAGTTCATTCAAGTTGTTGACTCATTTCCTTGCAGCTGTAGGACCGAAGGCCTCACAATTTTGCTGGGTGTCTGCTAGAGGCCACCCTCAGGTCCCCAGATTTCCTTCAGACATAGCCTTTCAAAAAAGTCACTTACTTCATGTAAGTCACAGTGAGTGACTCACTCCAGATCCTTACACAATGGGACACACTCACGGGAGTGACATCCCATCAGTTTTTCTTTCTTTCTTTTTTTTAAAAATTTTTTTTAACGTTTATTAATTTTTTGAGAGACAGAGAGAGATAGAGCATGAATGGGGGAGGAGCAGAGAGAGAGAGGGAGACACAGAATCCAAAGCAGGCTCCAGGCTCCGAGCTGTCAGCACAGAGCCTGACGCGGGGCTGGAACCCACGGACCGCGAGATCACGACCTGAGCCGAAGTCAGATGCTTAACTGACTGAGCCACCCAGGCGCCCCTCCCATCATTTTTTCTATCTTATTGGTAGAATAGGTCACAAATCCTGCCCACACTCAAGGCACTAACACCAGCAGTAGGATATCCGGGAGTCATCTAGGTGTCTGCGCACCATAGAAGAAGACAAAGATAGCAGATGAGTAGCAAGGCCCAGCTGAACCCAGAACCACATCAACCAGACCTGGAAGTTGCTCTATCAATATTGGGAGAACTTAGGGGCGCCTGGGTGGCTCAGTTCATTGGGCATCTGGCTTCGGCTCAGGTCACCATCTCACAGTTCGTGGGTTCGAGCCTCTCTTCGGGTTCTGTGCTGACAGTGCGGATCCAGGAGCCTGCTTTGGATTCTGTGTTTTCCCCCATTCTGTGCCCCTCCCCTACTTGCACTCTGTCTCTCTCTCTCTGTCTCTCTCTCAAAAATAAATAAAACATTTAAAAAATTTTAATAAAAAAATATTGAGAGAACATAGCTCAGGAAGAACAGGGCTAGTGGAGTATTTGATCCACCCAGGGCTGGAGATTCGTGTTTGCATGCAGTACTGAAGATGCTACAGAGATGTCACTGACCCTGAGTCTCTGCCTGGTGAGAAAGGAAAGGAGATGGGGGTGGGGTACAGAGAGTGGGGCTTGCAGAGGTCAAGAGAATGGTTATTGGAAGCCAAGGGCAGTGTGAAGCCAATAGGAGCTTGCAAGCAGAGGGTAAGGTGTCCCAAGTTGTATTTACAGAAACGGGGGTGGTAAGGACTTGCCTCTACCCATGGGTTTGAGGTCCAAAGACAGAATTGGGGAAAGTGAGAGCCTCCAGTCTTGGAGGGCTTATCCTTATGGACATCAAGATCTGGTAAGACCATCTATCTTCGAAAACTTTGAGAAGACTACGGGCCAGACATCAAAGACGTAAAATGCATGCATCTCCAGATGCCATCAGAGTGTCCCCGAGGCAGTGTCCTTATAAATTCCAGTGAAGTTAAATTGGAGGATTGGTAGCGTTGCACTGGCCACAATGCCCAGGCTCAGTAAATGGCCCCACCAGACAGTAGCTCACAGATTGAAAGTCCTGGTGCCATCATCTATGGCTCCTCTCTTACACTCTAAAAAGGTCAGTTACATCTCCAAGATCAATCCTGAATCATCCCACTGCCCTCGGTCTATGCTACCATCACCTCTCTCCGGAGGAGATTTGAAATTGCCTCCCTACTTCCATTATCTCCCTTAAGACCATTCTCAATTGAGCAGCCGGGTGGTTCCTATGGAATGCAAATCACATCATATCACACGCCTGCTCAAAATTCTCCCGGGGCTCACCACCTCACTCAGAGAAGGACCAAGCTCATTTCCACGGACTCAAAGATCTGGCATGGCTGGTCCCCTCCACTTCTGGCACCTCTCTGCCCTGTTGTATATGGGTCTCTTTGCTGTTCTTTCAACGTGTCAAGCCTACTTCAGGACCTTTGTATTAATCATGCCATCTGCCTGAATACACTCACCCAGAAGAGTCACCTGGGTCACTTCCTTATCCCATTTTGCTCAACTTCTTAAAGAGTCTTCTCTGACCGCTCTTCCAAAGCAGCAGCCCCCATGACCTGCCCCTTACTCTGCCGTACCTGTCATCAGAGCTCTCCTTACCAATGCACATTTCATCAAATTATGACTGACTCCTTCATTAGAATGTAAGGATCATCCCTCTCTCTCTCTGCCCCTCCCCTGTTCATGCTCTGTCTCTCTCTGTCCCCAAAATAAATAAACGTTGAAAAAAAAATTAAAAAAAAAACGGGGCGCCTGGGTGGCGCAGTCGGTTAAGCGTCCGACTTCAGCCAGGTCATGATCTCGCGGTCTGTGAGTTCGAGCCCCGCGTCGGGCTCTGGGTTGATGGCTCAGAGCCTGGAGCCTGTTTCCGATTCTGTGTCTCCCTCTCTCTCTGCCCCTCCCCTGTTCATGCTCTGTCTCTCTCTGTCCCCAAAATAAGTAAACGTTGAAAAAAAAATTTAGAATGTAAGGATCATGAGGGCAGAGAACACACCTGTATTGTTGCCCATCATATATCCCTGGCTCCTGGAAAAATCTCTGACAGTGGTGGAGACTCAACCATTATTTGCTGATGGACTGGCTGAATGAATGGAAGGAAGGAACTGTAACCCTTAGTCCGTTCATTCCCCATTTCACAGGGAAGTTAGGAGCATAGTGACTTTGGGTATCCGGAGTCAGGATGTAGTGTGGAGACGGGAGCCAATCCCCATTGCATCGACGCCTCCAGGGTCAGACAAGACTAGGGGACCCATAGCTTCTCCACTTAATGTCTTCTTGCTAACTTGTTGGTTTGCTTATTTGTTTAGAGGTTTTGCACTACTGTTTTGCAGTGCGGAAAGAAAATGGAAGCAGAGAGAGTAATATTTACTTTCTGAAAGAGAAACTTCTCGTCACTTAAAGGATAAAATGTGTGTGTGTGTGTGTGTGTGTGTGTGTGTCCTCCAAGTTTTTAAGGACTTGAGTACCAAGTACCCAAGTACCTTCGTGTGCTGACAGAATTACTTCTCCTGCCCAAATTTCTCAACAACCATGAAGGACAACTTGGGTGACTGAGACAATAGTATCCCTACCCTTGACCTTCAGTTTCAAAGCTCAGTCTTCACTGACAGAGGCACGCCTTTAGCCTTTACAACTGTACTCAGTGAAATCACCAGAGCTCTGCCTTTGAGCCCAGCCCGACTGTCTTCGCGGTTGTAAACGATGTCCAGTTGTTGAGTTGGAGGCTGTGGGTGAAGCAGGCGGGCCGAATCAGCAGGCTTGGTCCCGTGTGCATACACCGACCCTGGAGAGGTGACAAACAGACCCCGGGAACAATGGGCTACAGGCACATGATTCTGGACGCGTGTGGATATTTAATTTTGACTTACACTCTTGGTAATGAAAGTGAGGCAGAGAAATGCCAAGAACATACAAAGCACTTACTGTCAATGCATTTGCACTGCCATTGTTTGGGTACTCTTTTAATCAAGCCATAATTGCTGTTGGGAAATTCACACATGGGCACCTCTCAACAATCGCACAAGCTCTAATTATACGCACAATCTCAAAAGAGCACCATGTGGTACTGGGAAGAAAAAAAAAAACCTTCAAAATTGATAATTTGCTTCCCCGATGAGGTTTTTCTGCTGCTGCGTTACATTATTTCATTAAGAAAGTCCTATGTTGAAATACAAATGCCACGGAATCTGAGGGCAGCCTCCCATGAATTGTTTGAATCCCCGTTTTCAAACACTTCATGAAACGAGCATTAGCCTCAGCTTGTATGCCTGTGGGGACAGTGAACTTACTCCCAATCAGGGAAGTCTCTAATAAACGGAGCGCTTCCTCCTGATAAATCCCATCTAAGATCTAAGATCTGTCCTTTGGAGCTACACCTTGTAAGTGTAATTTTTCTCCCACTTAACTGGCTTTCAGGTGCTTGAAATGAGATGCCTGGAAGAAAGACTTCAGGCATGGATGCCATATTGAAAATGGGATGTCTTAGAGCAAGTTCCTGGAAGAGCCCCTAATAGGGAGGAAAGTGACATAGTTAAGTTTTGCGGGGCAGACAGGTAAGGAAGTTCAGGACAAGGAAGGAGGGGGGAAGCCAAACAATTGGGAAATTTTGGAGAAAGCTCCATCAAACCCTAAGCCTAAACCTAAGTCAAGCTTCACAGCTGCCCCCATCCTCAGCCAAGACTGCTACGCTTCCGTGCTCCCTCCCTGAGAGTCGTTGTCCAGGGGCCATCCTGGGGTTGGGGAGAGTTGACGTGAACTCCCAGGCACGTGCCGCTCTGAACATATCAGCAAAGTGTTCCAGTGTCCCATGGAAAATTCTCCAGAGAAAAGCGACAGGTGCTCACTATCAGAGGCAAAAGCATCTGATATCTAGAGAGGGGTACACAGAAATGGGAAAAAGAGATCTGGGGTGGGGTTTCGGGTTGGGGGGGGAGTAGTAGCATTATTGGCTACAAAAAACAATACTTGGAAGTCACATAGTAAGACCATGAAAACTCCAGCTGTTTTCTATCACTCAACAATGAGAAAATCTGACAGGCTCACACGTCCCAGGCAGCCAATGGAAAGGCACCTCTCTAGAAAACTGGGGCGCCTGGGTGGCGCAGTCGGTTAAGCATCCGACTTCAGCCAAGTCACGATCTCGCGGTCCGTGAGTTTGAGCCCCGTGTCAGGCTCTGGGCTGATGGCTCGGAGCCTGGAGCCTGTTTCCGATTCTGTGTCTCCCTCTCTCTCTGCCCCTCCCCCGTTCATGCTCTGTCTCTCTCTGTCCCAAAAATAAAAAATAAAAACGTGGAAAAAAAATTAAAAAAAAAAAAAAAGAAAACTGACCACCCCAACAGAAAAACCCAGAAGTGCTGAAGGTTTAGTTTCCCCCCAAAGAAGCTGAATCAACTCACAGTGAGTGAACATATAAATAACACACACACACACACACACACACACACACACACACACCACTCTTAAACATAAACAATCAAGGAGCACCATTAACTTATAGAAAGCCTGTAAGCCAGAGATCAAAGCAAACAAAATTAAAAAAATAAACATGTGGGAAATCAAAGCGATGTTAAAGAAAAAAAAAAAGGGCATTATAATTACTATCCTCAGAAAGTGAACAGAAATTATTTTACCTATGAAATAAGAATCAGAGGTTATAAAAAAGGAGTCGTCATAAAAGAGGAACAATAAAAAAAATCTCAAAGTTAAAAGGCAGTGGGCAGAAATGAAAGGTTCAATAACAATGTTGGAAGATAAAGTTAAGAAAGAAGAAGAAAAGACTGGAGAGGTAGAAAATTAAGAGAAAGAAAAAAAATTAAAGCCTAATTCCAGAAGGTCCAACACATTTAAAACCAGCATCGAGAAACTTTCACCTCAGAAACTATCCCTGAGCTCATCTCTGCAGTCACATCTGCCTAGATGCAGACCAGAGACCCCTGGGGAAGGGGCCGAGCTGTCCTTACGGCCAGGTACAGGCAAGTATGTGCTAAGCCCTTCTAAATAGCGATCCACAGCTTGTAACTATGAAGTCACCCCTTTCAGGTGTCTCCAGAGTTCCCATGACTGCCATGGTACCAGCAGAGCATTTTTTTGTTCTCTTGGTAATTACCTCCTAAATATTTCAATTTAACATTAATGCAAACTTCAGTAGCGAGACAGGGAAAACCTTACCTGAAGAGTTAATGGTCCATGGAAACAACTTTCACCGGCATTTTACATGATTGTATCATAAAGATAATGGGCAGTGATTCATTCAACAAAGAAGGAAAGAGTTCAAAGTTAAAACTCTTTTAGTTCAATTCCCAGCAGCGTGTGTGTGTGTGTGTGTGTGTGTGTGTGTCCAGGTGCACATGTTAAAACAGCCCATAGAAATAGGAGATGTGCCTGTGTTGGATGTTACAGTAACAACTAACACAGGCAAGAGCTCGATTATTCGTGAAGTTGACAGGACAATCTCGAAGTACATGGAATTATCATCACCCTTGTTTTATACATGAAGAAACGGAGGTTCAGAAAGATTACAGAGCTCGTGAAGGACAATGATCTCAAGCTGGGGGTTCGAACCAATATCTCTCTGACCATCAAACTTGCAGTCTCTCTGTGTCGTGCTGTCTGTGGGGCAAGGAGGCTCAAATCCTTCCACGTGGCAGGGTTTCAGAAACACCAGTCAGAGCAGAGGCCAGCTGACAAGTCAGGGGCAAAACTACTAGCAGAAAACCCAGCGCCATTGTGTGGATGTCACGAAAACCGCTGTCATGAGCAGCACATCCACAAGAGCACAAGACATCTTCGAATGATGAGCCACTCCACAGAGCTCCATTTTCCCTTTTCCTGCTACCAATTCCTCTGAGCGCTCCCTACCAGAGAATCGATGCCAAGTGTCACGGGCTTAAAAGAAATTTGAGAACGACTTAACAACTGATTTCTTCGAATCCAGTGCGATCTATGGGAAGGGTGGCCATTTGCACATCTTAGTGACCAAATGCCTTGGTCCAGCTCAAGGGCCTTCAGAATGGATACAAGAATTCCCCGGCAGGGCTTACTGGCGTTATTGGTGATATGTTTACGGATACCACCTCCAGTATCTTCTAAAACTGTGATAATGAATTGGGGTTATGTGGGTAATATTATTCAGTCAACTTTCTGCAGACAAAATGCCCCAAGGGTAGGAGTTGGTTGACTTTTCCTATAAAGGGCCAGATAGGAAATATTTTAGGCTTTGCAAGCCATCCAGTCTCTGTCAGAACTATTTAACGCTGTCATTATACCATGAGAGCAGGCATAGACGATACCTAAATGAAAGAATAGGGCTGTATTCTGATAAAACTTTATGGACATGGAAAATGAACTTCCATGGAATTTTCTTTTCTTTTTTCTTTTTTCTTTTTAAGATTTTATCTTGACGTAATCTCTACACCCATCGTGGGGCTTGAACTCACGACCCCGAGATCAAGAGTTGCATGCTCTACCGACTGAGCCAGCCAGGCGCCCCAAACCTCCATAGAGTTTTTAATTATTCTTTGCCTTTCCCCAACCATTTAAAAATGTACACACCATTCTTTACCCACAGGCCATACAGAAACAGGCAGCGGGCTGGATTTGGCCCTCAGGCCACCGTTGACCGGCCCCTGCCCTTGATGATTCCAGGTTCATGACAGGCATAGCCCTCTCTCATTTTTCTTGGATGATAGCATGGTCTTGAGAAGCTTCAAGCCACTTGTAAGCTTTTACCCTCCATGCCTCTCGCTTCTTTGATCAAGTCATAAGGGTAAGGGCAGCCCTACTGCCGTCAAGGACAAGAGCCCATCTGGGGAAACAATGTGGCAGGAGAAAAGAGTATATCCCTTACTTAACGTCCCAGCCTGGAGGAGAGGAAGGAGGGAAGAAGGGTGAACACGCAGATGAGGAAGTACACAAGTAAAGACAGCGGGTTAGACTGTCTGCCCAATAGAGCAACAGTGAGGCACGCTTCCATAGCTCTGTTCCCTTTGTACATTTCCACTGTGCCATTTTCCTGGTGGGGTTTTCCTCCCAGAAATTGTATTACTTTTAATAAAAATCTCTATTCTAGGTACATGCATGCGGTTAATCTCAGAAGATGGCCACAGACATCTGCTCCTGTGTGCACATGCTTCTCCCTCCGTCGAGAGGTAGAGCTTAGGTTCCCTCCTTTTGAATTAGGCTGGATCTGTGACTGCTTTGACCAACAGGATACAGGAGAAGTGACATTCTTGGACTTCCATGCCTAGGCATTAAGAAATCCACTTTCTCTCTTGTACCCCAACTTTGTGATAAGAGGAAGCCCAAGTAGTCTTGTGAAGAGGCTCAACTGGAGAATCAAGATTCCTGCCAATAGCCTTCCCTAAGCTCCCAGGTGACAGCCAGCACCAACTTGCTAGCCATGTAAGTAAGGCATCTTGGAAGCAGATTTTCTAACCCCCGATGAGCTATCCCTGAGCAACTTTTGCTGTAGGAAGCCAAGGGCAGCAGTGTCTGCTAAGCTCTGCCCGAATAGCAAAATCATAACCAGATAAATGATTGGTGTTTTAGTCAACTTGTTATCTCCAAACCTTTCCTTCTTTTTCTTAAACTCATTCCAATTAGACTTCCCCATTTCTCCAATAACTTCTCTTGTCAAGGTTAACTCCACACTGCTAAATCCAATGGTTCCATTCTCAGTCTTCACCTTTCTTGACCCATGAAAAGTATTTGAACCAGTTGATTAGTCTTCCATGGCACATGTTTTCGTTTGGCATCCAGGTACCACAGTCTCTTAATTTTCCTCCTTCCCCGTTGTTCCCTCATCTCAACTTCTTTTTCTGGTTCCTCCTTTCTCCCACCCTTTAGTGTTTGTATGAGTCAGGGTTCTCCAGGGGAACAGAACCAAGGGCAATTGGCTCATGTGCCTATAGGGGCTGAGAAGTTCCATGATCTGCTATATGTGACTATAGGGGCTGAGAAGTTCTATGATCTGCTATCTGCAAGCTAGAGACCCAGGAAAGCTGGTGGAATAACTCATACTGAGTCCAAAGGCCTGAGAACCCAGGGGGCTGATTGTGCGAGCCCCAGTCTGAGGCCCAAAGAAGAGGAGATCAGATATTCCAGCTCAAGCGCTGAGGCAGAAAACAAGAACTGAGTTCCTTCCTCCTCTACCTTTTGTTGTACTCAGGCCCTCAGTGGACTGGATAATACCCATCAACATTGGAAAGGACAATCTACTTTACTGAATCCACCAATTCAAATGTTAATCTCATCCAGAAACACCCGTGCAGACACGCCGAGAAATAATATTGAATCTGGGCACCTGTGGCCTGGTCAAGTTGACATATAACATTAACCATGATGACAACGTCAGAGGGTCCCTGGGCTCAGTCACTAGCCTGCTTTTCTACTCTATCTATAGCTATTCTATCAGTGATCTCATGTAGCCTCATGGTTTGAAACACCATATGTTATGACTATTTCCATAATATACCCCCAAGACTCATCTTCCAAACCACGGACTGCATTTTCCCACTGCCTTCTGAACATCTTCACTTGCATGTCTGGGAGACGATCTCAAACACGCCACGTCCAAAACTGAATCCTCAATCTCTTTCCCCAACCAGCCCCACACACGGCTTTTCTCATTTCAGGTGATGGCAATTCCACTTTTCTATTTGCTCAGGCCGGAGGCCTTGACTCGTCCCTTTCTCTCCTATGCCAGATCTGATCTGTCATGAAAGCTTATCGACTCAACCTTCAAAAACACATCCAGAACCTGACAACTTCTGACTACCTGCACTGCTGTTGGTCTGGGCCAACACAGGCTCTAGAGCATCGCCTTGGTGATCGTGATGGCGCCTAAGTGGTCCTTCTACTTCCACTTTTGCTCCCAAGTTCTCATCGAAACAGCCAGAG
The DNA here is from genome assembly GCF_014898765.1 of Herpailurus yagouaroundi. NCBI lineage: Eukaryota > Metazoa > Chordata > Mammalia > Carnivora > Felidae > Herpailurus > Herpailurus yagouaroundi. The sequence continues at coordinate 57,565,012 of NW_024412404.1, forward strand.
TTGTCTTTTTTAAGTGTCAGATTATGGTACTCACCCACTCAAACCCTGCACTGGTTTCCTATTTCTGTCAGAGTAAAAGCTAAAATCCTAGTAGTCATATACAATTGTCCCCTTCCCTTATATCTCTGTCCTCTACCTTCTCTCTCCCCCTTCTCATTCCATCCAGCTACACTATTTGTTTTTTCTCCAATAAGCCAGGCAAACACCCTCCTTAGGGCATCTGAGCTATTTTCTCTCCCTGCCAAGATATCTACCTACCCAACTCCCCTCACCTCTTTCAAATGTGTGTGTAAATATCATTGCCCCACTGAGGGCTGTCCAGACCACCCCATATAAAACTGCATCTTCTTAAAGACTCCCCAGCTCCCTTCCCACTGCTAAACTGGACTCACCGTAAGGGAGGGACCTTTGTGTTATTTACTGATACACCCCAAGTATATAGCTGGCATTTTATAGGTTCTTTAAAAAAACATTTGTTAAATGAATGAATGGCAGAAAGATTTAAGAGGAAGCCCAAAGTCAAAGCCACACAGGTGATTAGCAGCAGGGCCTTATACAGCTCGCTGCTCCTTTCAGAGGCCCATTCTCCACATTGTAAATTGTGGACACTGGAATAAGCCTCTTCCCATCCCCCAACACTCCGGCTCTGATTTGATAGGTCTGTTCTCCATGACAGTCATTTCTCTCTCTCTCGAAACAATCCCCAATCTTCACTGAGCGTATACTCCCCATTTGCTCAGACCACGTCGTCTGGAGGGAGTCCACATCCACCTCCGGGGTGGATATATCCAGGCCCAAGCCTGGATACACAGCGAGATACAGCATCACTTCTAATGAAAATACAGGGGTAGTAGCAGGGTTTTCCGTGTCAACACCAAAAGGAGGTTAGGTCTGGAGTTGGCACCTTCAGGGGAGAACCCAAAATAGTGAGAACAACCAGATGGAATGAAGTCAATACCATGGGAGGGGCGGAGCCGAGAAATGGGGGAAACCAAGTCCTCACAGCATCAACTATCCTTGGAACTTAGCTGGCACCTTGAACTTTTCAGGGATGTAAATTAAAAACAAAGCAAAGCAAAACAAAACAAAACCCTCCCTGGATGGCTTAAGCCAGTTTGAATTGGGTTTTCTGTCATTTTCAACCAGAAGAATCCTGAATCCCGAGCTGGGAATGTTCATGAGACTGTCTTTACTGGTAGCTAACCTAAAACTTGAGACTGCCCCTCCCAACCGATAGACAATATAAGTTAGAGTGTTATTCTCGCCCCACCCTCCACCTCAGCACAAAGACTCGGAGTGTGTTACACAACTGGAACACCATGTAGTAACCTCTACCCGCCCTCATTCTTTCTTCCATCTCTACGTGGAGATGGAAAAGAAATTAGTCATTAAAAAAAGGATTCTTCAAGACTTTGCTATTTACCCAGTGCACACAGATCATTACACATACAGCAGGCACTCAATAAATACTTGTTGAATGATTGATGAAGAGAAGAACATTGCTTGTACAGACTAATCAGTGATTCCTTTTCTTTTCTTTCATGTTGCCAATAAAACAAACAGCAGACAACAGTGTAAGAAAGGAGATGATTGATTTTATTGAGTTATACGTGGTACAGGACGCATCTGTTGGAGTCCGTGCTGGCCCTTCCTGATGCAAGAGGGGCACAGGGAACTTGGAGGTACAGAGATTGAACCAATGAGGGATTGGAAACCACAACACGTTGGCCAGGGGAAGAGAGTTCATAGCAGCGAAGGACAACTGAAGAGACCCTTACTAGCTAACAAATGTACACAATCCAAGAGTTTAGAGACCATCTGATCTCATAACCGCCTCATTTCACAGAAAGGGAAACTGAGGCTTCCAGAGCGGAGGTGGTGGGGGAAATGCCAAGACTTTCAAGGTGCATCCTAAGACTGCTGCTTTTCCATAGCTATTGCAAAATTAAGAAGTTAATTAATTCATAAGTTTTGGTCAACGTTTTCATGAGCAAATGAGGACAGACCCAAATGGAAAAAAAATCCAAATATATTTTCTATAATAAGAATAGGTATTATTACCTAACATTTTTGTTTCAGTTTTTACACACACACACACACACACACACACACACACACACACACACAACATACCAACCCACATATACACACATACATTTTGTGTACTAGGTCAGGATATAAAATGTGTGTCACACTATGAGTCAACTGTGTAAACCACAGCTCTAAGAAGATGACACCAGTGACTGGTCACCCATTGTGTTAAAAGCTCCACAGAGAAGGCCCACCTAGTGCTGAGACATGTTCAGAACAGCAAAGTGCAAACCTAGCCAATCATCAGAACCACCTGGGGAGATTTTTTGTTTAAAAAACATACAGATCCCTGGGTTCCACTTCTAGAGATTCTTAAGGTCTAGAATGATTTTTTTTTTTTTTTGTATTTTATAAAAGTTTCCCATGGAGCACTTGCGTTCCTCAGTTGGTTAAGTGTCCGACTCTTGATTTGGGCTCAGGTCATCATCTCAGGGTCATGGGATCAAGCCCCGGGGCGGGCTCGATGCTCAGGGGGGAGCCTGCTTCAGATTCTCTGTCTCCCTCTTTCTTTGCCCCACCCCCCAAATAAAAATGTAAAATTCCCCCCAAGAAATTCTCATGCACAGATTAGTTATGGGACCAGATATCCCTTTGAAGGAGACAAACGCGTGAAAAGATGCCCAGCACCATGAGTTATTAGGGAAATGCAAATCAAAACCACAGTGAGATGCCATTCCGTATCCACTAGAGTGGCTATAATCTAAAAGACAGATAATAACAAGTGCTGGTGAGGATGTGGGAGAATCAGAACCCTCATACACAGTTGGCAAGAGTGCAAAATGGTGCAGCCCCTTTAGAGAACAGTCTGGCAGTTCCTCCAATGGTTAAACAAAAAATTACCACGTGACTCAGCAATGTCAGTTCCAGGTACGCACCCAAGAGAAATGAAAACCACACGTCTACACAAAAACTTGTAAATTAATGTTTACACCTGCATTATTCATAATAGCCAAAAAGTGGCAACAACTCAAATGTCCATCGAATGATGAACGGAAAAACAGGATGTGGTATGTCCATACAAAAGAATACTATTCATCCATAAAAAGGAACATCCATAAAAAGGAACCGATACATGGTACAATAAAGAGGAACCCTGAAAATAGCAGGCCACGGGAAAGAAGTAATTCACAAGAGGCCACTGTATGATTCCATTTGTATGACATCTCTTGAACAAGCAAATCTAGAGACAGGAAGCAGTTTAGTGGTTTCTAGGCACCAGAGGCATTGGAGGAAATGAGAACTGACAGTTTCTTTTGAGGTGATAAAAATGTTTTCAAATGGATCCCAGTGAGAGTTGCATATACCTGTGAATACACTAAAAACCATTGAATTGTCCACTTTACATGGTATGTGAATTGTATCTCAACCGAGCTATTAAAACAAATGAAAAGGAACTCTCCGGCCCAGGGAACAGAAGACCATTCCAAGGGAGCCTGTCTCACAAATAACTTCATGGTAACACACGGCTGTACAGATATCAGGTGTAGGAACACAGGAAGTGAGTCAGAAAGACAATAGGCAGGTGCAGGGAGGAAGGCTGTGGAAGCCGCTGAGCCCCTCTTACAAAACAGTCAGGCATCTGAATGACACATTGAGGGTTTCACAGATGCTGTTTGAGATGTGGTTTCCATGCAAGACGATCTGGCGTTTTTGATCCATTTAATACTAGAGTTACTTATGCATGTTTCATATTCTTTCAGAAGGAAAACACTTGAAGTCAGGGAACTTGCTGCCTCCTGAGGGCCCCTGTATCTCCAGCGGCACATATTAGGTGCTCAATAAAGACTTGTGGAATGATTGAGTCTCCTGAAGGATGACAACTATGTCTGAGTCAGTTAGGTAGCATTCGTGTCACCTAATGTGCTCGGCCATCACCTGCCCCGTCTACGGGATGGATATCGGGCTAACGCTATGCAGATTAAATGAAATAACGCACGTCTAACGCTTTAGCCATCTGCCTGAAATATTTGAAAACACTAAATATCAAGACACCCTTGTGCTATTATGATCATTGTTGTTGGTACTATTTTTCCTGTGGCATACATTAAGTACTCAATAAATGTTGATTGGTTCAATAGACACGTGTTGGGTGAAATACAAAAAGAAATCACTGTCAGCGAAGATTATTAGGTTCTGTGCCTACAGAGCAGGAAACCTTCTCTGCGGGTCTCAAATGTCATTAAATAGTGATTTGTCTGCCCTACAAACACGGCCTTGATTTGAATTAGGGGAAAGACAAAGGGACATCCAAGAATCCTGCCTGCACACAAATTGCACATGGCTTCTACACGCAACACGAGTGAAAATAATTCAGAGTGGCGTCAGGGAGGCCCACAGAACACTTCCCCGGAAACTTTCCCAAGGGAAAACTGTTAGTTCACACGAAATTGCCTTTTGGGTTTCCAGAGCACTGACCAAATGCGTTGCTCGCGAACGACTCTGGAATATTTGACTCCCCCGGGGAGTTTTTCTAATCCAGGGAGAAGGCTGGGTCGTGCCCTATTGTATGCTAGACACACCCTTTTGTTTTGATTCCATGCTGGTGAGTAGAGGCTCTGGAAGTCAACATGGGGGTTTGAGGAACCAACCCTTCCTGAATTGTACCTACACGGTTTCTGGACCCAAAGCTTGCACATTTGGAATCAACCCTGGTAATGACAGTGGAAAGTGCCGTGTTCCTTATCAGGCTTCTCCCAGTGCCTGTGAGGCCCCTCCTTCCACCCCTCCCAGGCCATCACACACTCTGTGGAATTGGAATGATAAACACAGAGCTTGAATGACCCAGCCTTGAACTGTGCCTGTGCCTTCTCACAGGTAACTGGTCACAAGTGTGATGTCTGCTTTAATGGAGGCAGCACATTATTTGACATTTATTTGTATTTTCACTGCTGACGGGGGTGAGAGGTAGGATGTGAAGTTTTTTTTTTTGTTTTTTTTTTTTTTAGAAACCCAGAACGGTTCCCCTCTGACAATGTAGTGCTGGTTTTTTGAAACACAAATCTAAGCCATTATAGGAAATACGCTTGTTGGATTCTTGTAGGTGAAATTAGGAACTTGTCAATGCACAGGGTGGGCACGTGCTAATTCTGAGAGGTGCATAAGAGGAGCTTTGGTGGCAATTTTCTCCTGTTTCATACAAACCAACAAAAGGAATCAAAATCAATGTGTAAGCCTGTGTTACCCTTCTTTCTTTAAATAACAGTTTGAGCAAATTTCACACGAGGAACCCAGCAGAACAGGAAGGATGGTTAGCCATCCACCATCACGTGAACCTGAAAACATCTTGGGATATTGAGTACAAGAAACTCAGCGTGGCTGAGGACATCCCATAAGAGACCTTCTGCCTCTTTCTGAATGTCCAACTGCAGCCTTCCTTATGTTAAAGAAGTACGAGGGATCTTCTCAATTCTGCTTTTGACATTTGCATAAAAGTCACAAACACCTCTGGCCAGCATATTCTAACCCACATTTGTACTAAAGAGAACCCCAGGAATATATGCAAAGACAAAAATACCCAGGCGTGATGTCAAGGTTCTCTGGGAGTGAGCCCTAGTTCTGCCCCGAAACAAACAAGAGTTGAAGGGTGCTTCTCAATCTCTTTGAGCTTCAAATCCCTCATCATAAAATGAGGCTCTCTTTGTTTTAAATCCCTGTGGCAGGATATATGTGAGGATGAAGTGAGGGCAGGGAGAGGAGACATGACTTCCAGCAGTGGCATCCAAACCACTGCCCTGGAATTTGCAATATTTTCTTTCAAAGTTTGCAATCTTACTGAATATTTCATGTGTTTTCTGTATTTATTTCATAATTATAGTAAAATGCAATTATCTTGGCTTAGTACCAACCAACACAAGGAGATTATAATCATGGTCCAAGGTAAGAGTTCCTTCTTCATCTATTGGACCTTCGTAAGTTCTGCATTTAGAGGCTCAGCGTTAATGGTGAGAGACCGAACACCTAGATTGTATCTGTCAGAGTCTTTATAGCCTCGGTAGTCCCAACAGAGGACGCTTCACCCAAAGAAAGGCAGAAGGTCAATGGGTGCACGGTGACAGTGTCTTCCATTAGTGTCAAGTGTCCTTCAGGCCACCCCCTGGGGTCTGGACCTCAGTTGAAGATGTCAAGAACTCTTACTGTGTTCCTCCAGGAACTCAGTGTCAGCAGATTTGGCAAACCCTGGACAATGAACTCTTACTAACTAAGCTCACAAAAGATTGGTCTACAACCAGAAGGCCAACGTGTGAGTTTGTAATGAGAAACCAGCGAACTCTTCGCAGATTGGAATGATCACGTTGGCAGGTTAATGCAGTCCCTCCTCAAAATAAGGAAAATCATATTCTAATCAGACGACTATGGAGTCAGGACAGAAGAATACAGGCGTTCTTAATGCATCTTCTTTACAAAAGATATTTTGAGGTAGTCTTCCTCGTTCTTTTTAATCTTTTTTTTTTTTAACGTTTTATTTATTCTTGAGAGACAGAAAGAGACAGAACATGAACGGGAGAAGGGCAGAGCGAGAGGGGGACACAGAATCCGAAGCAGGCTCCAGGCTCCGAGCTGTCAGCACAGAACCCAACATGGGGCTCGAACTCACAATCCGTGAGATCATGACATGAGCTGAAGTCGAACGCTCAACCGACTGAGCCACCCAGGCGCCCCTTCTTCCTCGTTCTTAATGCTAGGGAACTCCACGGAATGCCGTTGCTCGAACTGTTTGGCTAAGTCTTCTGGACAACGTTGGGTACACAGTGAACATGTCTTTTATCTGTCCCCCAAGTATGTGTTTGGCCTCTACCCCACGCCAGGCACTGTGCCAAGAGTTTTAGTGACATTTCAGGGATGGTATGAGGAAAGGTGTGTTGTTACCACCATGTCACATAAACTGAAGTCTAGGAGCAGACACTTGTGCAAGGACCAGGCTAGCAAGTGGCAAAACCAGGACTCAGACTCAGGCGGTGTGACCCATGTACTCAACTATGAAATTATACCACCCGTACTGGACTAAACCACTACAGCCAACCTCTGACCACAGTGACCCCTGAATCCTTGATGGTCATTTTGGTGTTTCTGAAACTCCCCAGGCACCCGTCAACTAACCATTTATAAAGTTACTGATTAAAAGGATGCCTTAGCTGCCTGATCTCATTTAAGATATGCTGATTTAATTAACTCTGCTTAATTAAATCTCTCTCTCTCTCCTCGGTGTGCCTTCCTACAAAGAGAATCAGAGCCACAGACCGTTGGAGAAGGGATGGACGTTCAAAACCATGTGATCCACATTTACTCTTTTATGGGTACCAAAAATGAAATCTAGAAAGATTAAGTACCTAGCCCAAGGCTTTTCTTAATTTAACCCTCATCGAGAATCCACTAAGTGCCTCCTAGGCACCAGACACAAAACACAAGTCATTGTCGAAGTCAAGACCAGCTTTGACTTCTTATTCCAGCAGCTGTTCTCCACTCTGTGCTACAGGAGTTCCAAGAAAACGGGCAGTTTTTGTTGTCGTTGTTGCTTTAACCAAAACGTAACCCTTCCCCCCGATAACGCAATGTAAAGCACGCCTTGGGTCCAATTGCTTGTCACCCCTTGTCATCAAGTCAGGATCTCCATCCCTCAAGATATCTTGGGCTGTAACTGGATCACTCTTGCCCAATGCTCTCCGCCACATGGACGTCCCAAAGGTCAGACCCTGGTGGATTAAACTGATGCCACGTGCTGGTGAGGCCTAGGAGGATCCTGATGTTACAAATAAGTCCTTCATATAATTTTCCTCTGTCAAAATGGCTGCGGAATCGGTTCAGAAAATTTAAAAACAGAGAACAGATATACCACCCCATGACTGCTGGGGGGATCCCAGTTTAAAAGCCGTCTAGACTAAAATGCGGATATGGGCACCAGTTTTGAAGCAGGACAGCAGACGGTCCCGCCATTCAGCCCGACTGCATGATGGAGCCGGTGCAATGGTCCAGCAGACGTCATCAGTGAGCTGAGTCTCAGCTATGCAGCTCAGCACCAAGGCCCACATCCACCAGCCTTTGTGTCCTAATTCAGAGTAGGGTGGTGGGTTAGTGACAGAAGAACAAGCTGGAAAAGCTAGGAAGGGACGCCTGGGTGGCTCAGTCGGTTAAGCGTCCAACTCTCGGTTTCAGCTCGGGTCATGATCTCACGGTTCGTGGGTTCGAAAGCCCACATCGGGCTTTGGGCTGACAGCACGGAGCCTGCTTGGGATTCTGTCTCCTCCCTCTCTCTCTTCTCCTCCCCTGCTCGTACTCTATCTCTCTCTCCCAAAAACAAATTAAAAAAAAAAAAAAAAAATTTAAAAAAAAAAAAAAAAAAAAGCTAGGGTAGCCCACTTGCCATGAAAACAGATAAAACCCTTGCTGTTGGGCCGGAAGTTGGTTTTCAAGTGTTCCACCACAGAGTGGAATTTTACCCTGTTGGAGAGTCTATCTTGAGCCACCCACTCCCCTGATAAGGTTTCATTAAGATGCGCCCAAAGATACAAAGGAGTCCTGAAGCAGCTTTCAAGGTCAGTGCAAACGCATTGCCAAAATCAAGGAAAAGAAATTCAGGGGCGCCTGGGTGGCTCAGGCGGTTGAGCGCCCCACTTCGGCCCAGGTCATGATTTCAGTTAGTGAGTTCGAGCCCCGTGTCAGGCTCTGTACTGCCAGCACAGAGCCCACTTCAGATCTTCTGGTCCCCTCTCTCTCTGTACTTCCCCGACTCCCGCTCACGCTCTCTCTCTCAAAAACAAATACAACATTAACAAGTTTTTTTAATTAAAATAGTCGAAATGAAATAAAGATAAAATCCAACCCTACCAGAAGTGAAAAGTGTTAACTGGCCCATGATCAAAAACGCAACCACCTCTTTCCTCGCTGGCACCTTCCCTTCTCCTGTCCTTCCTGGCCGTGTTGAGGGGCCACGACAGCCTCTTGCTCGTGGTCAAGCCCGTGGCCATTTGGGCACCACACCCCTACCTTTCATTTTCCCTTCTTCTCTTCTTCCATAGGCTGGGGAACGCGTGGAAAAAATGGCGGCTGTTTTGACACAGGAGAGCTCTCCAGAACTATTTGGGGCCTGGGGCACAGACGCTGAGCTCTGCCATCCAGTCGGCGGATCGCTCCCACAACACGGGCCAGGGCAGCTTCGGGACAAGGATGATTGATGTTCGTGGGCAAGTCCAGAGTTGAGCACGCTTGAAAGATTTATTGAGCTCCTCCCCCGTGTCAGAGTCGGTTCCTGGGCTGGCAATCGACAGTCTCTGCCCTCACATCCGAGTGAGGGAGACCAACAGTGAGCAAACAGGTGTCCGAGTTGGAGTCACGACTCAAGGGCTCTACAGTCTCTGTTTTCAGCAAACAAGGGACATTTTAGTATTCAATGGATTTTTATTTTTCTCTATTCAAATTCTCAGAAAATGAGCCATCTTTTTAGGGCAAGTGTTGTTTAGCCACAATGTTGGCCTCCTCACACTGCTGGACGAACCCTAAAGCCAGAGGGCACAAGAGAACACAGGAAACCAAACAACAAGAAAAAAAAATTGCACCACATGTGACATCAAGTTGAGAGCACCAGGTCTGTCTACGTTGCCCGTGACGCCTCCCGGTCCCGGCTTTTTGTCTCACAACCGTAGAGTCCTTAGAGTACTAGACTGGTTGCCTCCCAACTAGTCGCCCTACCCCTCGCCAACCCATTCTGCCATCTCACTAAGATGTCCCCCTGATCACGCCCCTCCCTTGCTTAAAATTCTTCAGTGGATCCCCTTTGCTCTTAATCTGAGAACAAGAAGCTTAAACTAGGCCACCAGCAAGGCGGTTTTCCAAGTGTCTAACACCCCAGCCACTTACCAATCAGAACGTAAGCCAGCCAAAACAACCTTTGTGAACACACAACCCGAATTTGCGTATGCTTGCTTTAAAATTATCGCTCTGTACCTCTGTCCACCTACATGTTAAGCATCAGGAAGAGTCTTTCTCATAAAAACACACGCCAACGTAAGTTCTAATATTTTAGGGATCTGGAACGTTGACTCCTGGACGCCAAACGTGAGGACCACCTGTTCGAGCCAGGAGCCCAGCCCTTCCCTTGCAAGTGCCTGACATAAATACTAACTGATGGAGACAAACCCGTATTGTTCTTCTCCATGTTGCATTACAGCGTGCCTCATACCACACACTTGGACCTCGAAATTTGACGTAAGCCAAACTGTAGCAAAAGAAAGTACATTGTAAACACTGCGAGGGTACCTGGCATCCCTTTTGTCAAGTAGATAAATATTTTGCAGCGAAGTTCGTTCAATACGAATTCAGCAGGTTTTGTAGCTCTTGCAGTGAATTTTCTTAAAACGATCTATCTCCTCTAAAATGAAGTCGACGACCAAGAGACTCAGAAAACAAATCCTGTTCCTCGGTCACTTGTAATCAGATCATTTCATTGTCACTGTAGAAGTGGAGTTGAAAGACTTATCCTCATCAGCCCTTGGGAAAGAATTTTTCCATTACAACAGAGAGAGTTGATGCGGTCTTTGGAAGAAACGTTGCAGACACAGGCAGGCCTGGGAGGCAAGGACGGTGATCCAAAAATCCAAAGGGTGGATGGAGAAAGTCAGGTGTAAACAAATGTGTCCCTGTTCTTCAGACACTGCCCTACTTTCCTGCCTTCTGGCCTTCTCTGTATGCCATTTCTCTCATCAGAAATGCTCTCCCCGGGGGCCTGGGGGGCTCGGTCTGTTAAGCATCTGACTCTCGATTTCAGCTCAGGTCATGGTCTTGCCATGAGTGGGAACGAGCCCCGCGTGGGGCTCTGTGCTGGCAGCTCGGAGCCTGCTTGGGATTCTCTCACTCTCTCTGCCCCCACCCCCGGGCCCAGCCCCCACCACTTGCACTCTCTCTCTTTCGAAATAAATAAATAAGCATTTTTTTAAAAAAAGAAATGCTCTCCCCAGACTCATCCCCGCTCCCCCAGACAACTGAACACGTGCAGGGGCCCCTGTGTGAGCGTGTACATGCACCACTGCCTATGTCCTCCCAACCTTCAAAGCCCAGCTCAAGCACAACCTTTTCTAGGAATCCTCCCTTGAACTGTCCCCCTAGAGACCAGAAATTACGAAAACCAACTCGTCTGAAACCTCAGATCCTTTTCTCTCAGCCACATTTAATTAGAACACAAACTTCGGAGTGCTGTTCCGTCGAACTCCTCGCGCTAAGTGCCGACCGTGTTGAGAGGCCAGACTACTTGAGACGTTTCCCATGGCGCCTGGTGCAGTTTTTGAAAAACGATTCATGCTTCCTAAATCTTGGTTCGCTCATTAATTGCAGAGATGCCTCGCCCTCAAATAACCCTCCATCGCTGGTATCAGCCCCGGTGGTTTACTTGGTTTCCCAAACTGTTATCTTTTTTTTTTTTTAACGTTTATTTATTTTTGAGACAGAGAGAGAGAGAGAGCATGAACGGGGGAGGGGCAGAGAGAGGGAGACACAGAATCTGAAACAGGCTGCAGGCTCTGAGCGGTCAGCACAGAGCCCGACGCGGGGCTCGAACTCACAAGCCGTGAGATCATGACCTGAGCCGAAGTTGGACGCTCAACCGACCGAGCCACCCAGGCGCCCCCCAAACTGTTATCTTTAAAATGCAAAACAGGTCACCAGATCACAGGTCACAATTCATCACAAGTTTCTGAGGTGTCATGACAAAGACACGGACCGTGTAGACGAGTCTCAACGTTCGCTTCTCACTCTTTGGTCATCACGACACCTTCCTGAGAGAAATTGTGATTATTATTAATCATAAAATTAATCACGGCTCTCACCCAAATGCAAGTGGCCAGTGGTCCACGTGGGAACTCAAGGGTCCACCTGCAGACGCGGCAGGTGGGGCTGTAATCCATCTCCCCCCCCCCCTCAGTGAGGCCCCCTCTCCCCCAATGCCATTTGGAGGTTGCTCTTCAAAGCAACCAGACCCTGTGTTCAAACTTCAAAACAACCAGCTTGCAAAAGTCAAAGTTCGAGGCATTTTGCCATGAATAATGCACTTCTACTTAGAATAGAATCTCCGCGTGAACCTTAATTTTAAAATGAGTTCAACCTCGGGGCACCTGGGTGGCTCAGTCAATTAAGCGTCCGACTTCGACTTCGGCTCAGGTTGTGATCTCGGGGCTGGTGAGATTGAGCCCCGCGTCGGGCTCTGTGCCGACAGCTCGGAGCCTGGAGCCTGCTTCAGATTCTGTGTCTCCCTCTCTCTCTGCTCCTCCCCCGCTCACCTTCTATCTCCCTCTCTCTCTCAAAAATAAATAAAACGTTTAAAAAATTTTTAAATGAGGGGCGCCTGGGTGGCGCAGTCGGTTAAGCGTCCGACTTCAGCCAGGTCACGATCTCGCGGTCCGTGAGTTCGAGCCCCGCGTCAGGCTCTGGGCTGATGGCTCAGAGCCTGGAGCCTGTTTCCCATTCTGTGTCTCCCTCTCTCTCTGCCCCTCCCCCGTTCATGCTCTGTCTCTCTCTGTCGCAAAAATAAATAAACGTTGAAAAAAAAAATTTTAAATGAGTTCAACCTAAGGAACAGGTAAATCCATTACTATTTTATGCATGCCTCAAAACTCTGATTCTGACAATTATTACAGTCTTATCAATGGCGATTTGTAAATTTAAAAAAGATAGTACTTCAAAAAAAAGAAACAGATGGGAAAGAGAGAGGGGAAGAAGGAAGAGTTCTAATTATCTGGGATAGATCGTTTTGTGGTGGTTGGTTAAAGCTGCCTCTTTTTAGCACTGACATTTCCAAGTCTTTTGTGAAAAGGAAATTTTAAGAATGTGTTGAAACCATTTCCCAGATAGCTTGCATTTTATTTGGCTCCTTTTTTTTTTTTTTTTTTAATTATTGTGATGGCAATAAACTTGAAGTGAACTGAAACAAAGATCCCTGGATATTTTTGGTGTTACATTTAAAGTTAGCGGTCCATTTGGGAAATTTGAAAGTCCAGATTCATTTTCTGTGTGGACTGTGAATTATACCTGGAGAAAGGTATTCTGAGATGAGGGAAAGGCCATTTTATCCTTTTCTTATCCTCTACCTTTGATTCAAATTTTTATTACCGAAATTTCAGATGTCTCTAAAAGGAGAGAGACTAATTTAATGAACAGGAAGTACCATTGCCAGCTTCAAAAATTATCAATTTACAGCCAGTCTTATTTTACCTATAACCCATATATATCTCTCCTCAAATCACAATTTGTTTTCAAGCAATAGATCATATCGATTCATCTACAAATGTTTCACCACATATCTGTAAAAGATAAAGACATTTAAAAACACCTCAATAACGGTACCACATCCAAAAAGAACTATAGTAATAACTCATCACCACCTAGTTATGTAGTCAATATCCCAGTGTTGATATTTTTTGAATGATCTTAGACATTTTAAAATTATTTGTTTGCAGAAGTATTCTCATTAGGTCCTTACAATGTGATGGGTTATTAGTCTCTAAAGTCTTTTTAAATCTATTGGTTCCCCCTTATTTCTCCGTTTTATATCCTTGAGATGTTTTGTTGAAGAAACTGGGTCATTTGTCCCAGGGAGTCCCCTATGCTCTGCACTTTGATGACTGCGTCCCCATGGAATTCACATGTTCCTCTGTCTGGCCTCTGTACCTCTAATTGTAGTTGGATCTAGAGTCTCCAGGTTTTATCCTAGTCTCTCGAGTCAAGTTCAGATTTTGGCAAGACTCCTTCGTGGATCAGCAGTGTGTTCTTCCATCAGTTGGGTTGTCTCTCTTTTTGTGACACTTGCAGCCATTGAGGGAGGACCACTGCCCAGACCCATTAAGTCATTACGGTTTGCAAAAGGCCCTCCCTTCTACGGTCTAGGTCCCCAGGAAGGAACATCAGAAGCTGAGGTTCTCTCCTCACTGGCTTAATTACTTGTTACCCACCCCCTCCATTATCTGTAACACTTCTATGAAGAGCCATTTCCTCTTACCAACTCTAGTTTCCTGAGGTACCGTTTACATAAAAAGTAATAATAATAATAACAAACAGGATAAATGCTTTATTCTCTACCTGCCAGTTTTCAAAATAATGAGTGATTTCCTTGTAGTCTCCAAATCCAATTCTCCAGTGATTTTTCTAGCACCGTTTTGAACTCATGGATTCAAACGTATTTGATGGGTCTCAATCCTATTAGTTATCATCGTTATTTGACGTTAAAATATTTGCCCTGTGGGAGTTTTTGCAGGTTGGCTCCTGAGTTCTTTTGACATGTCCCTTCTAGTCTTTGATAGCTTCCTTACTCTCAGTCATGACAAGTTGCCCCGGGCTGGCCTTGTTTATTTCCTCCCAAACCAGGAATCAACCACTTTGCCAAGAAGCTTTGGCAGGTAGAGCTTTTTAGCAAAACGAAAATCGGGGTCTAGGTGCGGTCTTTGCTGCTGGTTTGGTCATTGGTTCTAGGTCGTTGGGTTTTGGGTTTTTGTTTGGCTGGTTGGCTGGTTGGCTCTAGTTCTTTTGAGTGGACAGAGCTTGAAAAAAAAAACTATCTATTTGATTTCATACGCCTAATTTACAATCAAAATCAAAAGATTTTACTTAAATTCCTCAGTCTTACAATTGTATCTACACTCTCGTCAAAATCCCATTTTTCAACGACACTGACATGATTATTCATTTGCTTTATGCCATACCATGACTGCAACAGTCTCAGAACAATACTAGAAGCACTGGCACCAACAACATGATTACTGAAAACAATTTAAGATTTCTTTTTGGCAGTTCTTTTTGCCTTTAGAGTGTATACTCACCAGGGACACACAGTCAGATTACCATATTTAAAATCGCCTGGAGGAGTCCCTCTCTGTTTATGCTGTCAGCGCAATACATAGTTAGTTTTATTTTGTTTCATTCTCTTCTCACCTTTTAGAGATTGTTTTTTTAAAATTTTGTTGTGAAATTCAGTTTCATGATGATGTAAAACACTTGCGTGGTTCCAAAGTCAAATCTATAAAACATATTTAATGAGGCTAGCTTTCGTCTCTGTCCTCTCCGCACTAGACCTCCCCTCTCCCCAAAGTAATCATTTTTAAATGGTTTATTCTTTGTTTTTTTTTTTTTTTTTTTAATACAAGGAACCTAAAAATAGTGTGGATATGTGTGTGTGTGTGAGCATGTGTGTGGAAAGTCTCTATAATCCAAACCTGTTTCTACCATGTTATGATGTCTGGTTGGGCTTACCCCCTCATTCCTCTTCTTTTTCAGGATTGTCTTGGCAATTGTTACTTATCTGTTTTTCCTAAGACACTTATCTGGCTTCCAATTGGAAAAGAACCAAATATATAAATATATATAATGTACATATTCATTTTTTTTTTCACACTCATTCCTTTTCATGGTGGTGCAGTACTCCCTTATGTGGATGTCCCACAGTTTATTCAATCGGTTCTCTTTGATGGACATTTGCTCTTATAAATAGCGCTTCGGGGTTGCCTGGGTGGCCCAGTCAATTAAGTTTCTAACTCTTGGTTTCGGTGCAGGTCGTGATCTCCTGCCTCTGTGAGTTCGAGTCTTGCATCGGGCTCTGCGCTGGCAGTGTGGAGCCTGCTTGGGATTCCCCCTCTCTCTGTCTCTCTCTCTCTCCCCGTCCCCCACTGTGCTGTCTCTGTCTCTCTCAAAATAAATACACTTAAGAAAAAAAACAAAAATAAATAAAGAGTGCTTCAGCGAGCAACCTCGTGCTTATGTCTTTTCATATTTTTGCCAGGACATTTTGGAGATTCCTAGAAATGGAATTGCTGGGGCATATGGTAAAGGCGTGCCTCACTTTGCTGAAGGATGCCAAAGCCTCTGCCACGGGGATGGTACCATTTCACATTCCCACCAGCACCATATGGGACTGACTTTGTCCCTACAGCTTTGCCAATAGAGCCTGCTGTCAGCCTTTTGGATTTTGGCATCTAACCGATGAGAAGTGGTATCTGGATGTGGCTTTCAGTTTACGTTGATCTTATTTCAAATACAGTTGAGCCTTTTTTCATACAATGAAGAGAGGCTTGTACTTCTTTTCCTGTTAATTGTCTGCTTGTCTCTCTAGCCTCTTTCTATAAAATTTGTCCTTGACAGAAGTTGCCAATTCTTCCCCTAGTTTGTCACTTGTGTTTTTATCTCACTCATGGAGTCTTTCATTTTGGTTCTTTGATTTTTTTTTTTTTAAACACAAAGTCATTTTGTATTTTTCTTTTAATGTCAATTCAACCAAATTCATCATGTTTTTTCCCTTATTGTATCTAGATTTAATAGTTCAAAAATTTCACTCGTTCCAAAGTTAGGTCGTGATTTGCCAATATTTTTCCTAACAGTTTTATAGCTTCAGTTTTTATATTTAAATATTTTACCTTCTTGGAATTTACCTTGGCATATGGCATGAGGAACGGATCCAATTTTGTTTTTTCCCAATGGCTATCTACTCACCACCCCCAACACCACTCGCAAAACTGGCCATTCCTCCACCGATGTGAAATGCCACCTTTTTCACATACTGTTTCTATATGCCAATGGATCACTTTCTGGATTTTTCTACCCTGCTCCTTTCGTCTGCCTATTCATGTATCAATGCCAACCTATTTCCATCACAGACGGTTTCTACCATGTTTTGATGTCTGGTGGGGCTTATCTCTCTCACTGCTCTTCTTTTTCAGGGTAACTGTTATTTATCTATTTTTCCTAATTAACTTGTCTAGTTTCCAGTTGGAACTTTTGACCATCAGCCAGTTTTCTAAACTAACCGACAGGTGTTTAGGTTGACCTGATCGGCAACATGAGTTGGCTGCTTTGACACAGAGCCCAAAAAAGAGTAGATACTTAATGTTAACAGAAGTGAAATGCCTCTGCTAGAGGTTAGCATACAACCTCAACACACCTAGATGGGGGGTGGGGGGAGTCTATGATGATTTCAATCCCAATTATTTTAGTATAACTCAGAGGAAGACTGGGTTAATAACATTTGAGGAAGGAAGGAAAGGAAGGAAGGAAGGAACGAATGAACGAACAAACGAACATTGGTCCCATTAGTGTACCTCTAACAAAGAGAATTGAGTAGACTTTCGGATGGTGTGAAAGGGAGAGCCTTTCCAGTAGGTGTCCTTTTGAATGTTTGGAATTGGTACCACATGTAAAACTGTGTGTTTACATAATTAATTATTCACCAAATTTTGTATCACCCATTAATCAAAGCCACTGTGTTTCCATTAATTCAAATGGCGGATTTCTTTCTCATGCACTGTGTGCAGATACAAGGCAAGTGTGATCTTTAGTACCTGTGCAAGAGAACCTCTAGGGTATCCTGTGGGCGATGTGGCTTTGGGTATCAACATTTGGTTTTGCACTGTTTTCTATTTTTGCAGAACATAACGTCCTAGAGAAAGCAAGGAAAAGAAGGACTCCTTTCTTTAATAAATGATCCAAATGTTGGAAATGGGGAAAAGAAAACATGGCACAAAGGAGCACACTTTCCAAGCTGTTGCTTCTACTGAAAAAGGCCATGTTAACCGACCCAACCCTGATTTAGTATAACCTGCCCTGATTCTACCCACCCGAACTGGCATGCATGTGACCTGTGTCAAAGGAAGCCATGGAAATCTGGGCTCCACGTAAAAAGCCACTGGAAATGAAAAGGCTCAGAAGTTTCCTTTGTCCAGGTGTGTGTCTTACAGATAGATGGACTTCTAGGTTTTACCCTTAACGATCCTCCTGATGAAAAAAAATGATTCAAAGATCAGCAGACATGTCAAAGTTCCACCAATGGTCTGGGGATGCTTAGAACTCGTTTTCTTTAGTGCACACTCAGACCCAGCAAAATGCTTTTGGTGGAGGCCTGGATTTGAATCCTGACTCCATTTACTAGCTGCGTAAACTGGGGGCCCGAGACTCCAACTGGGTAATAACATTAAAAGGAGTAAATAGGGGGTGCCTGGGTGGCTCAGTTGGCTAAGCGCCTGATGCTTGATTTCAGCTCAGGTTGTGATCTCATGGTTCGTGAGTTCAAGCCACACATCGGGCTCTCTACACTGACAGCGGGAGCCTGCTTAGGATTCTCTGTCTCCCTTTCTCTCTGCCCCTCCCCTGCTCATTCTCATTTGCTCCCTCTCTCACTATCTCAAAATAAATAAACACTAAAAAATTTTTTTAAAAAAGGAGTAAAGAGTATGAGGCATGTTGGGGCGCCTGAGTGGCTCAGTTGATGGAACGTCCGGCTTCGGCTCAGGTCATGATCTCACGGTTTGTGGGTTCGAACCCCACATCAGGCTCTGTGCTGACAGCTCAGAGCCTAGAGTCTGCTTCGGATTCTGCGCCTCCCTCTCTCTGCCCCTCCACCACTCACACTGTGTCTCTGTCTCTCAAAAATGAATAAACGTTAAAAAAATTTTTAAAGAGAGAGTATGAGGATGTAAATACTTAGGGTGGGAGCCAGCGTGAACTGTAATCAGTCGAACGACTTTCAGAACTCTGCCAAAAGGGCCCTTTAACCCAAGGGAAAATGGGCCTCTATCTCTCCTACGTTAAGCATCATTTGGTCTCACTTCAAGCTATGAAGAAACTCGTAGGATACCCTCTCCGTTTTTCCTCCATGGTTGCAATTGCTAACATTTTCGATTGTGAAGACGTGTGTCTGCCTGAGCGCGAGTGCAGAAAGCCCCGTCCAAAGTGCAATTACGCATCACACGACTGTGTCCCTTTATTCCCGGGGACCGAAAGTTTTTCTTCCCCACACATGGCTCAGGGCCCGGATACCTGCTCCAGGAGCCACACTGGAAGGCTGGCTGATGCTCACGTGCAGAGATGTGACAGGAGGGGTCCCCTTCAGGGGAACGTGCCCTTCATACCACACTCACCCTCCCAGGCCTGGCGTCCCCTACGCTGCGGCGTGCTGAATATTTGCCACCGCTTCTTCTAAAACCACTTCTCAATTACTCGTGACTGAGTTGCAGAGAGATTATTATTCTTCGTTGAAACTTGACTTCTCATCGTGAAAGCAGATTTTCCTCATTGGCGGCGGGGGTGGTGGTGGGGGGGGAGGGTTGGAATTGCATTAAAATCTGTTGGAAAATTTGGGTTGGAACAAGGCACAAAAATGTTCCTTGCAGTTGCAGACGCCTCCGTTGTCATTCTTTAACAAAATCAGGGCTCACTTTGTAAAAACAAACACGAGCCAGGCATGTTCGCTCTTTTCTTTGGAATGTGTCCGTTGTGCTAAATTAGATTGTGCGAAAACCCTCACCAACAGCCCCGAGGTTGTGCGTGGCCATTGCTGACTCTGCAGCCGAGGAATTAAGGGCTAAATTTGTTCTGCTGAGTGCCCGGGTCTCTGCTTATTCAAAGGGCATTGGGATTCATTTTGGAAAATCCTAGAGATTACACACAGCCATCGCTCTAGAGGTAAGTTAAAGAACTGAGGATACACCCAGGCGCATGTCTTAACTCACTGGAAAAAAAACAAAAATCAAAAAACGTCTGATGTGTTAGAGGGTGCCCTAGTGATCTGAAATAGGTAGAATGCCTCTGAAGGCAGCACTTTTCCGTAAAAGCTGTTTTAACCCACGTGCCTCTACAGCCTCAGAACCTCACAAGAAGAAGTACCACCTGGGGGCGCCTGGGTGGTTCAGTCAGTTGGCCATTGGACTCTTGATTTTGGAAAAGGTCATGATCCCTGGGTCGTACGATCGAGCCCCACGTTGGGCTCCGTGTCTGACTCCCCTCTGACCCTGCCCTGCTTGCGCTCTCACCCTCTCTCTCTCTCTAAAAAAAACCAAAACAGTACCCTCTGATGCTCTACCATGGACTGGCATCGTTAACACAGTGAACACAATAATGGCAACTCCCAGAAACACTGGAGGGGTTTGTGTCTTCCACCTGATTGTTGTTGACTCTTACTTTCTCGTTCCATCATGATTCCAAGGGAGAGGAGGAACTTGGATGCTTAACACAGGGAAAGCCTTGAGTTTAAAACCTTTCCTGAACCTACTCAGATGGGGAGGGCTTCTGCTCATGAGCAGCTGGGGGCACTTCTCATTCCCACCCCCTCCTGGACACACAGGTTACTGGGAGCCCTGCTCTTCCCATAGCACCCTTATCCTGAGCCTGACTCTAGATCTTGGAACCCTTTTCTCTGAGAGGTAAGGAGGACAGACACACCCAAAGTGTGCGTGATCTATCCCTGCAATGGAGGGATGGATGCTTCTCAGGCTGCCCTATAAAGCCTATACCTCCGTCTCCCTTCACCTGCCTATCCATGATTCCTTCTATCCCTCTTATTTCCAAAATCCATGGCCATAACTTAATTTTGCCTGATTCCTTAACCTATAAACTTAGAAAATCAGAAGTCCGCAGCTCTAACATTCCTGGATTGTGCCTGATGATGCTTTCGTTTGTTATTGTCATTCTGTTGGTCTCTGTTCCTCCTATGGCTCCGGTGGGTCATGTCTATACGCCAGCATGGGAAAGGCGGATGTAGATTTCATTGCATTATCACAAAATGCGGTATAAGGTCACAACTAAAAGATATGCTATAACTCTTGTTCTATTGGTTGGACCATACAGACATCTGAGGACAATGAGCAAGTGTGCAAAGACATATACCCAAGTAAACATATCTCTCCCACACACACGGAACAGACAGAACGGGCCTGAGGAGAGGGTGGTACAGGTCCTTGGACCGATCCAGTTACCAAAGAGTACAAAACATGGCTAGAGTCAAGCTCTGGTTCCTATATCATGAGCAAGCTGGCGGCGAGGGGGGGGGGGGGGGGCGGGGGAGAAATAATTTTCTATGGCAACACAAGCTAAAACATATTTTTAGAATAGGGTCTTCAAATTTTTAGAACACTGGGGACCCTTTGAAGAAATCTGGTATATAACAGTGAGAATCATTTTGAAAACCAAAACCCAAACAAACCAACAAACAAACCAAACAAAAAAACGCTCTAAGACAAATGACAAGGAAAGTGTGGAAGGGTCAAGCAGTTGACAGGTCTGCTGATGGCTGTGTGCCTGTATGGACCAGGGAGGGGCCTGGGGAAATTTATCTCATGCTTTCCTTTTCTTTTTTTTTAATGTTTATTTATTTTTGAGAGAGACAGAATGCAAGCAGGGGAGGGGCAGAGAAAGAGAGGGAGACACCGAATCCAAAGCAGATTCCAGGCTCTGAGCTGTCAGCACAGAGCCCGACGAGGGGCTTGAACTCACGAACCATGAGATCATGACCTGAGCCGAAGTTGGACGCTCAACCAACTGAGCCCCCCGGGACAGTCCAGAGCCTCCGCCCAGCTGCGGTGATTCTCAGTGACAAGCTCTCCCTACCAGCCTTTGCTGCCTTGCCTGGCCCAAAGCTCCGTCTCAAAAGATGCCAAACTCGCATGCAAGTAAAACCAAATATCTACGCACACTGTCCACAGTGCCATGATGCATCAAGATGTTAGGAAACGTTCCTCGAGACACGTCGGTTGTTCACTCCTTGTTCAACTGTTTGGAGACAAAAGCATAATTAGGCCATCTGTGTATAAAGTGAGTCCCTGTCACCAGCATACAAATGAACCACTTGACTGTTTTGTCCGTATTTGTATTTTTCTGACAATTTCACGTTTTGAAATGTATTCGTTCGCGAGTCCCCGGGGGAAGGCTGAACTGCATAGGATCGAGCTCGTCACGGATGTGGTCACACGGGGCCTCGTCTTCACTGGAGATCTGTAAATCTGGTTTGTAGTTTGAGGTCTTGGAACACCATCTCGTTTCATGTCTTTATGCGAACAGGTCTGCCCAAAGCCAAGGACTATTTTGCTCGATTTAAAAGGGGAAAAATAATCTCGAGGAGGGCAAAAAACAAGGGTGGCACATATGATTTGAATTACAGGCAGATAATCACCATTCATGACCAGTCCAAGCTGGAAGCAGAGCTTGAATTTCTCCTCAGAGACATTTCCCGGCTTAACTTTTAACAAGGGCTACAATTGAGTATGGCCTTTAAGTGAAAAATAAAGAAGTTCAACTTATTTAAGGCCTTTATTGACTTCTCCAGCCTCCTATGAAATTAGCTCTTTTGGAAGAAGATCATTTATGAGTTCCATTGGAAGTGGTAAAAATAGCCCTCCGACTCCCCCCGCCCCTCAGCAAATGTTCCAAAGAAAGATTTTTTTTTTTTTTTTTTCAAACAAATTTTCCAAGCGGCATCACGGAGCACTGCTCCGTAATTTGAAGAGCTTAAATCAAAAATCTAACAGTTACTCTCTCTAAAGGCTTTCTTTCCCATTGCCCTCCAAGATGACTGGAGAGTCATCTTACCCCATGAGCATTTATGAATCATTTTGGCACACAGAAAGATACAAAGTGAGGATGTATGCTGTGCCTCAAAATCCTGATGACATATATGGTTCTTCTGACTATAGTTTCTTTTCAGATGCCCGTTCACCTTTCAGAGACAAAAAGGAATGAAATCCAAAGATCCGTCTCTGATAAATAGCATCAAACAAGGTGTGATGGATCCGTACGGTGTTTGTGTATCTATGGGGCACATGGTTTAATCCTGGTTGAACAGAATCGCTTGGGAACCTTAACCAAAAATCCTGATGCCCAGGCTGCTTCCTGAGCAGTCATACCAGAATCACTAGGGATTCCTCTCTTTTACATTTGTTTTAAATGTTTTTATTTATTTTTGAGAGAGAGAGAGAGAGAGAGAGAGAGAGAGAGAGAGACAGAGCGCAAGCAGGAGAGGCCAGGGAGGGGCAGAGACAGAGGGAGACACAGAATCTGAAGCAGGCTCCAGGCTCTGATCTGTCAGTGCAGAGCCCGACGTGGGGCTTGAACCCACAAGCCGTGAGCTCATGACCTGAGCCAAAGTCGGACACTTAACCGACGGAGCTACCCGGGCGCCCTGGGATTCTATTTTAGAGCACAGATTCTGGGCTCTGGAATCAGCAAAACCTGGTTCACTTTTTTCCGCTGACTGGATTTTGGATGAGTTACTTAACCTCTCTGAGTTTAGATTTCCAAATACACACACACACACACACACGCTTAACACGCACACGGATATACACGTATTTTTATAGCTAACGATGTCTGCTTTATAAGTGGTGAAAATGGAAGAAAATATTTGCACATGACCTAATGCCTGGCTTACCAGTGATCCATAAATGTGCAATAGCTTAATGTTTTGAAATCTTTAGCAACGTTTTTCGTCAGTTTGCCTTTCCCCTCAAAATCTCAGATAACGTGAGGAAGATAAGGAATGTTATGGACAGAGATGAAAGAAGGGAACTCGTGAGTGACAACACAATGCCCCCCAAGAACAGAAGAATAGAAAAGGGTTTCCTGGAGCCCGACAGAGTCCAATAAGGAGGCAAAAATCTGAAGGCCTCAGAATAAAGACCCCGACTGCCCCCTGAGCCATCCCCCAATCTAGTCCTGGGAAGGAATCAATCCCCAGTTAAGTTTGTGGGATCCAGGAGCAGGGGACACCTACGCTCTGTTTGCTGGTAATGTCCCCAGGAGGAAAGAAATGACAGATGAAATTTCTAGGCGGATGGGGACTTAGCCTCACAAGTATTCTATTTCCCAAGTGCTTTTGAAGCCACAAAATGACTCCTATGCAGTATGAAAACAGTGAAGAGAGCCACAGGACATGGGGTGGCCTTGTAAATGGGAAGACAAGTAAAGGAGAGAGAGCCACTGACTGGTGGCCAAGAGCTAGCCCTAGTTAGGAAGGCTTCGGCAGGTGCCAACGTGGAGAGATGGCGGCTGTAACTGGGCGCGCCCACCCGTACCCCTTTGACACTATAGCAGCCTCCCGTCACTTCCTTAGACCAAACCCAGGGTAAAAAGATGAACCCAGGATAAGAAAAGTAACGAACCTGTATCTCTCCCGCCAGATTTTGTGACCGAGCTTCATACCTGCTGTCAACACTAGTTACCGTGGTATTTATTTTCTTAACCAATTTTTAGGGTTCGGTGCCCACGTCATGCAATAGGCCCGAGAGGAGGAGGAGACTTTCATAATATTCATGTAAGAGCCCTGGAAAATAAGACTGGAAAGATCAACTTTTGCCACCACACGAGGGCCCCCCGGAGAAATTGAAGTGAGTCAGGTTAGCAGTAGCTGACCCTTTTACGGTCTCTGGGAGAACAGAACTCCGAGACACCATGCTAGACCTGAGCTATAACAAGCTAACACAACAGAATAGTAAACAGACAACAGGTAGTTTGGGTCGCAAAACGCCAACCAGGTCTTCTGATTCTTTCCCCTCAGTTGATGTATCTGACCCGGGGAAGTAGTTCTAATCCATAACCCAAGGCTCTACGACTGGCCCTGCTCAGGACGTATCTCACCGCCATGTATAAAATAAAGTTAACAACTTTTGAAATACTGCTATCGCAATTGTGCTATTGTGTGTTATCCTGGATTACCACGTGGCCCACGATCCTTCGATCTCAGCTGGGCCGTGAGATCTAACAACATTCACTTAAAAAGAGTTATTTGGTAATGTTACATATCAGTTCGTTGTTCAAAACATTTATTGGGATTTAACACTATGATGTAGATAAACAAGTGTTCCCCAGCTGCTAAATCTCACTTCATATATTTTAAACAATCCACTGTGCTGGCGATTTCTGAAATGTGAAAAGACGTCATATCCAATGCACGTTTTTAAATGTTTCTTCTGAAGCTACATCTGCTTCACATCGCTGGCTCAAAGTGTTCCATTTTCCTCCGGGGTTACTTAATGATCATATTAGAATGGGCAAAAGTCAAGGACTACATCCATTTTCTGAAACGCAGGGGCCTTGGTATTGCACTCTTACCTAAGAAAAGAGAGGGAGAGATCTGAAACACTAGCAAAAGTGTCAACCAGCCAATGAAACTGCAAGATTAACAAAGTCAAATTTATAAAGTGCAATAAGGTTCTCACATAAAAGAGGGAGGCACGGAGGAATTTTTTTTTTTAGGCTATATTATTACCCTTCACGTGACTGGGTCATCCCCTGAACTTTGTGCAATTTTTCAAGCTGTTCCGAACTGACTAATCGTGGCATGTAGTGTATAATATGCTGAAATGTGTTGAAACGTTGGGTAACATTCCCAGTTTGATATTTAAAACACTTGGTCAGCTAGAAAACGTTACGGAGCCATTCCGCCGCTCTGTGTGCATCGTGCCTTCGCAATTTTCATCTCATTTCAGCCCATGGGTTTGGAAATGCTGTCTCCCTCCCCGCGTTTCAAGCAGGCCCGTGTCTTGCCAGCAAATTTTACAGGCAAGAAAATGAAGGCAAACCATCACGTTTCCGACGGAAACAAAGGGAATGGTGTTGCATCCGACATCCTTGTTGGTCTCCTAGAATTTGTTCTGTGTTTTGGTTAGCAGAACCTACTCTCGATGCCCCAGGAGTCTGGCAACATGATTACTATCATGGGGGGGGGGGGTACCTATGGCTTGTATCTATGGCTCTTTCTGAGAAAAAGGAATGGATTATGTAAGCGGATGCTTGAGATACTTCGTGTTCTTTTGCAATATACAGCACGTGTGTCCTGAGAAGCCTAGGGCTTCCTAGAAGCAAGAGAATGAAGGTGTTTTCAGCATTTCAGGAGGGAAGGGGGCCACTGGCAAGTGGCCATCTAATTTGACCAATGTAAATAATGTGCTGGCGTAGCTTGTGCTCTAAAAATAGCCCAGAGTAACTGCAGACTGTGGCCAACCTCCCATATACGTGGAACGCGGGCAGAATTTCTGGAGCCTGAATTTGAAATATGGCAGCTTGAAGAAAGGTTTGAGACCCCCTCAGGCGATCGGTGGGTTTTCATTTGAGGGGCCGGCGTGGAAACGTTGCTCTGAAGCAGTGGGTAACATTAGCTAAGAGGCAAAGTGTTGTTCATTGGAGAACAGTAAGAGGTAGTAACTGAAGAGGAATGACTCGCCTGGGGAAGAGGTTCAATAAGCAGTGATTGAGAGAAAGAACTATTTTTTTTTTTTAATATAAGTTCTTCAGAAGCAGTTAATGAACCCCAGGGGAGAAAATGGTGTTTATATATTTTTACCTAAAATGTCATTACCCAGGCTAATGACCCCCTCATCCACCCAGTTTGACTCTTTGTGATTTCTGGTGGCTCCCTTCCACTCCAACGCATCACCGGAGACCTGTGCCGTACTCCCCTGTGAGGATAATGTTAGTGGCGCGGATCCTGAAGGCACCTCATAGAAAGAACTGGCAGTATCGTTGGAATAAATGAGGCCTTGCCAAAGGTTACAATTTTGAGGAGGTCAAAACCCTTTGGTATATATGGTTCCATATGGTCATGTCCTGCTAATTTAGCAGTAAATAAAGCCGTCAGGTGGTGGTGATCTCCTTTTAAGGGTAAATACTTCCTCTTTCTTTGCTCGAGGCTTGGCACTTCTTGTTAGCAAAGGACAGTCCATACGTAGAGCCTATTTTCCTGCTGATCCAATTACCAGGGTCCGTGTGCTTCAGCCTCCTCCAGTCTGATCTCAGCAACGCTTCCCCAGCCACATGAACTGGCTAAAAGGACTGGGTATTAGAGAAAGTGACAATGGGCGGGAGCATATTTAATTACATATTTTCAAAATGAGCGTATGTCCTTGAGAAGAGAAACAAGGTGATACTAAAATTGGGGAGGACAGAAGCAATACTCTATAGACAACTGTTCTACTAAACATTTTTAAGTAGAGCCCCTTTTAAAGTTAGGTCTTAGGGGTGCCTGGGTGACTCGGCCGGTTAAGCGTCCGACTCTTGCTCTCGGCTCAGGTCATGATCTCATGGTTCGTGGGATCGAGCCCCGTGTTGAGCTCTACGCTGATGGCATGCCTGCTTGAGTTCTCTCTCCCTCTCTCTGCCTCTCCCCTTTCATTCTCTCTCCCTCTCTCAAAATAAATAAATAACATTTAAAAAAATAAAGTGAAGTCTTAAATGGAACTCCAGTATTTAATACACACCAAAGTAGAATTTCTCTAGTTGACTCTGGACAGCGCGGTGCCCCATACATTCTCCAAATCATTGTGCCCAAACACTTGGCTTTACTGAAGATTTGTTTCCCTGGTGAATAGAGTGGCCTCTGAACTTGCTTTATGGTTGACCCAAGGATGTCTAATCAGCCTTGGTAATAATTAATGCTCACAAATGTTCTACCTCATGAAGTGCTGTAGCATTTAAATGCGTGCACAGTAACTTTTAACTTCCCCTCGGAGCAACAGCATTGGAAAGACTCACCATGCTTTTCCCCCCCTTATATAAATAAAAAGTTTCACACCCAATCATCTCTAGGCAGGGGGAAGAAGAGAATCAATTAGAACCTAAGACGGAAACATCCCCCTTGGAATTCAGCTACTGACTTTATGTATGAATTGGACCATTCACCAAATATGAAACGCTCACAGCAGAGGGAAGCTTTTCATCTGCTCCTAGCAGGAGCTGCAAATCCCCAGTGCCAAACATTTTGCTGGTGTCAGTTAAGGCAGACTCCTCAAATTGCCACAGGGAAATCTCACAAATCTCACCATATCTTCAGAAATAGCGTTTAGGGGTTTTTTGTTGTCGTTGTCAGGGAAACAATCAAATAAATCCCTGACAAACTTGTGGCCAGCAGAAAACACACTTGTGGCAATCAAGAGATGCTCCTCACGTGAGATCAGGAGGTACGGTGGAGATCACAGCTTTGACGCCCTCGCGAGTGACCCGAACTAGCCAGAATCTTTCGCGATTAACTAAGGGGTGACTACAGATACTTCCTTTGGGAGCTAAGACCCAGTATTCCTGGGACATGCTTTGGCCTCTAATTTTGGAAGGCTTTCTATAGAATGATAGAGATGATTCCCTCTCTCTGTACTGCAATGCCATAAACACCTTCAGTAAGTTCCCGGTTCAATTCATCACAACTATGGAAATGTCAAGTGCCCATGGAGAGGGGGCCAGGAATCAGGATGCGCCGTGCTTTGTGGCAGCACAGTTTTGCCTTAGATCCATCACCTCGAGGGGGCTGTGCCTGGAAAACGCCCTTCTTGTTGCAGCCCAGAGGTGGAGACGTGGGTCGGTGTATCCCAGTGGGGTTTCACGCTGGGCTGCTTTCCAAATGGCACAGAGAGAAGAAACATGAACTGCAGTTAATCTGACCACGAGATTCCATGCAGATCGGTGCAGCCTGTGAATTGGTTTCTCCCTTCAGCAACGAAGTTTCTTTCGCAGATCAGCGGGAGTCAACACTTCTTTAATAGTTTCATCATAGGCATTCTTCGATGGCTGACCAAGTGAGCTTTGCCTCACCACCCCCGCCCCAAGTAAGTTGTGAGGTGGGTGGGTTCATAAAGTCCGTCCACATCTTTCTGTCTGGTCCACTGTGACATGTTCAATGTCAACAGAGCCGGAATATAGGTTGCCCAGGTGAGGAGCCGGCATCAGTCCAGAAATCCATCTGCCACGGACGGGAGACCTAGAAATGACTCTAACATACAGGAAGCCCACCGGGCCTGCTTCGACACTTGCGTGCATCCCCCAGGAAGACGGTAGCAATCTCGTTGGCTAAAGAATTTGAAAACAGGAAACAGACAGGTAGCTGCCTGGATGGGACACAGATCTGGGAAGCATTTACCACATGGCACTGGACTTATTTACGTATCTGTCCTTCTTCCACAGACAATACAGCCCTAAGAAAAGAGCCACAGTTGCCACATCGGGCACACTTCCTGGCACATGGTATGATTCAGTAAATGTTTGTCCAAAAAGTAATGATTTCTGTTTAGACTAAAGAACCATGGACAACATCACTACTCAAAATTCCTCTCTATCCACCAAATTCAATAACGAAAGGGCTAAGAAAAAAGGGTAGATCTTATTTTTAGTAACTACATCTCTCTGGTAAGACAAGGCTACGTCAATAACAACAGGTCTCCTTGGATGCAACTGAGTTTGACCTGGGCCACACTCTGGTTACCGGCATGACGGTGTCAAGGCTTGAAAGGGACATTTTATACTCCACTGGGTTTTGATGGTGGCCTTTGGGGACGGCAACAGGCGTTGTTTTTAAGTTTATTTATTTTGAGAGAGAGAGAGAAAGAGCAGGAGAGGGGGGCAGAGAGAGAGAATCCCAAGCAGGCTCCACACTGATGTTTCAGAGAAGCTCAAACTCACCAGCTGTGAGATCATGACCTGAGCCAAAGTCAGGAGTTGGACACTTAACTGACTGAGCCACCCACGTGTCCCCACAATAGGCATTTTTAAGGGCAGCTTCCTCCATCTTCCCTGGGACCATCCATCCGCTGGGTGACAGTCCTTCTAACTGGAGCCCAGACATCAGAAAACATGAAATCATTCGCTTCCCAGAATCTCTGATGGGCCATGCCTGAAAAGCTCTTCCAGACCCCAGAGGCATCAGGGCCACATTCCTTGACTAAGGACTACTCCAGAATGTAGGACTTGGACAGATAGGTCCCGGCAGTGCTCCTGCTCTGGGCAACCCATCGGCAACAGTTTCCCGCTTGGCTTCCTCCAGGCTGCACAAAAGACCATTTTGTCTTTGTCAGTTATTTGCCTCCCTCATAGCTCTGTTTTTTCTCAACGTGGTTTTGGCTCACAAGCGGCAGAGCCCTCAAATTCATCACATCTCGGTGGTCTGTCCAAAGTGGGTTGGGTTATTTGCTTTGGGGGCGGGGTTGTGGGCTTTTCTGGCATATTGAGAAAGACAAGGCTTTGCCCTCGTGCTCCCCACCACTGCCCATGGCTGACACTGTCCACGGAGAAGAAAACCCCTGGCCATCAGGAGGCCCGTGTGGCACACTGCCCCTGCCCCAAGCTGATAAAGAAAAAGCCTCAGCATGGCCGCCTGGTCCGGGCAAGGGTCGTGGTCTCCTGAAGGAGGCCTGGGCGGCAAGCACAGGCCTGTCACAGGTTCCTTCCCAGGACACTGGGAGCAGCCTGGGGGGTGGGGGTGAGCCCTGGCAGCCTGGGAGACCAGAGAAATGAGTGATGGCGGTCAGCAGATTGTAAGACCAGCCATGGAGGAGACGAGGTCCCGCTCAGCATTCCGAAGGCAAGTAGAGAGGAGGGGGGCTCCAGGATTTTGCTGGAAGTTCCAGAATCCAGAAGCTTTTAAGGGATGTTCATGGAAATCATTACAGGCTTGAGCATGCCCGGTTTTTCTTTTTTGTTTTCTTTTTTTCTCCCAGTCCAGGTCCTTGGAAGGGAAGGAGCACAGGAGTATCTGTGCTGGAGGGGACCTGTGCTCAAGACCCCCTTGGAGGCACCTGGAGGGGCAGGAGCCGGCCGCCCCAGACAGCCGTGTGTTCCCCACCGCCCCAGTCTTAAAAGTCTTAGGGCTTTTAATAAAAGTGGCAATAAAATAAACTTGTATTCAAAATGCATTGGATCGACTTCAAGCATTGTCCCCCAGACTCCCCACCACATCCCTTGGATCAATACATCAGAGTAATCCAGCTGGATTCATTTAAATATATCAACAGTGGCTTCCTGCAGCCTGTTCCCTGGGTCAAAAGTGATTTTCAAGACGTTTGGGGCAGGTTGTCATTGGAATACCGTTTTACAAGCCCAAATTACTAGCTACTAGAGTCTATGGAAAAGTGTTCCCCTTTAAGTAAACTTTCTTTCTTCCTTTAAAGCCTCGGGGAAAAATAACAATTCAAAAGATCTTTTTTTTTTTTTTTTCTAAGCTCTTTTTACACTGACGGTCGGTTTTTATTGCCAAAAACCATTTGCTGTGTACGAAGCACTGCGAAAGGGCCTGGGTGCCTTATCTAGATGCTATCTGGCAGGCTGGTTGCTGCAGGATAAAAAAAGAGCGTTTTCCATTTAACTTCAAGAGTTTGCCTGGCCTATGTTACCGGAGATAAGGGCTGGGGACAATGGAACTCACCACAGTTGGGGAGGTAACGATAAAGCCCTGCCTGAGCCGCCGGCCCAGATTCTTCCATGAAATACTAAAAGCCCCGTCGTTTGACACACAAAGTTCAAAACTCCTTTTACATATCCCGTATCTGCTATTTTGTTTGAATTTTTCATCATTCAGTGCGTCCTGCTTTATTTCCACCTGAGGCCCCTCACCTGGAACCCCTCGCTTTTCTCTGCTTATCCAAGACTCCTTTCGGCCTTCCAGGCTCTCTCGGCGCTCTTAAAATTAAGAGGCCTCTTTGGAAGCTCAGCGCTGGCCTTGACCTGCATGTCGATTTTCCCCTCCAAGGCTCATCTGTATAATGGGCTTGTCATCTCTGACCCTGCAGGGAATTGTGAGGCCAATACTGGCAAGGAACGGCGTGATGCTCTGAAGACTGTAGCACGACGCAAACGTGCTCACATCTCCTCGAGCCCGCAGCGCAAACATCTAGATCATTTCTGTAACAATTAGCTCAAGTCTCTACCTCTGCTCATCCCTTTTGCGGGGAAGACATTTGGTATTTCGTTTGTCTCTCTTTTCTTTTTAAACCTTGTTGATTTTCTTTTCTTTTTTTTTTTTTTAAGTTTATTTATTTTTGAGAGAGACAGCAGGGGAGGGGCAGAGAGAGAGGGGGACAGAGGATCTGAAGCGGGCTCTGTACTGACAGCAGACAGCCCGATGCGGGGCTCGAACTCACGAACCGCGAGATCACGACCTGAGCCAAAGTCAAGACGCTTGACCGACTGAGCCACCCAGGTGCCCCCAGTTTCTCTCTGTTGTGAGGGTTCGTGGATAAGGACAGGTTACCAGCGCAGGAAAATAGTCGTGAACAAACTGACAAAATGGACCATACAATTAGAAGAGGTATCCTCGCACTATCATTTTTATATAAAGCTAAGGTGTGATTAAATTAGAACAGCTCAGATCCGAGCCCTCAATCGCTGATAACTGGTGGAGCAGGGCCGGTTAACAAATGAAGAAAAGAAAAGAAAGTCATCCAGAACGATGACACAAGGAGCAAAGTGGGAGCAGGAGATATAAATAGCCAAAGATGAAGAGGGGCTCAGGAGGAAATAGAAATGGCCTCTTACATTTGTGCCATAATGACCTTCTTTGTGATCTAGATGACGAAGGTCAGCGATAAAGGGGTTGTTACTCCGAGACAATTTTGTCAGAAAAAAATTATGCCTCGCGTGCCCCAACGCTCTCTTAATTCTTTGTTCATACTAAGAAATCAGCACATTGCCTCCCGATAACCTACATTCTGCTTACTCTAAGGTACAGTAAACCTACTTTCCTGGCATTTCGTGCCTTTGTCTTTCAGTATAAATTATAGCAATTCTGGGCTTGGTTTTAAATGGTTTCGCTTTTTCTAGAACCAAGTATCTTCGGATAATGAGGGTCCGTAGACACCTGCCCCTCTTGCTTGGTGTCCCTTTCGGACAGGAGCCCTGGCACGGCTGTTACTGGAGCCCCCTGAGAAGGAGGGAACGATCCGCTATGGCCTGGGGACACAAAACCCCACAGTTGTACCTGGTAAGTATTCCACAAATGATCGCTTCTGATCATCTCTAGAAAAGAGGATGTCACCACGTGAGAATAAAAGACTGCAAGCGTGTCATTAGGCCGTTCGCTTGTTACAAAGAGAAAATACATTTATTTCCATGAGAGAAGAATCCTGGTCACAAACGGTAGCACAGGCTGGGGCTCTGTACGGAAGGAGGACGTTGGGAACCTGGGGCGGGCGGCCCCTGAGGACGTCTCTCTTCAGCCCGGGGTCTCTGGCAGCCTGCCTTAGCATCCCGGCTTCTGGAACCCCGCCACAGCCATCAGGACATATGGGGTGATGAGAAGCTAACATCAGCGGCTCCGAAGATGTACATCACGTGGGGGTCGGGAGAAGGAAATTTCACACCTAAGGTGCAATTCACTGCGGGGCTGGACTGGACCATGGAATGTATCCAGAAGCACAGCCGTGAAGAGAGAGGGACGGTGATTTTCAGCATTGGAACTTCTCGGGATGGTGTCAAACTTCTCCTCGAGTTCATCATGTTAAGGCGCTGTGAGCCCACCGCGCGTGAGGAATCGGCTTCGCTGTCAGGCCTGTGGCCAGGAGCTCCTAGACCCTCCATCATCGCCAGGAGCGCTCCAGTGACTCGGGGGTCTTTCCCCACCGCGGGCAGGAACAGCGATGCGAGGACCTGCAGGACCTTGCAGTCGTGGCTCAGAGCAGGGATCGGTCTCAACCCGGTGTAGACCTCCCGAGGGGCAGGGGCAATCGGCCAAAGGGGGTCTTGCCCCAACACTCGACCCCCCGTCTGCGCTGAATCACGGCCGCGGGTGGGGAAGGGGGTCAACCATCCAAGGGGGTCTTCGAAAACACAGGCCGGGCTGTCCCCCTTCCCCCCCCATTTTCTTGCAGGTGAAAACCATATATTCATTTTCAAGGACTCTTCACAAATGAGGATTTAAGGGTAGAGGGCTCAGAAGAATGAAGTCACGTGATATGCTTTAATTAAAAAACAAGACATGGCCTCTTCGACGTTTTGCCTTTTCCCACCAGCTGCCGTGGTGTTTACTTTAAATATATATAAATGTAAATGGCAATTTAAGATTATAAATCTTGAAAAGAAAAAAAAAAAAGAAGCACGTGAGCCAAATCTTTCTTTATCTTGGATACAGAATCCTATTGAAACCATTCTTACGCAGTCAACGATGGAAGGAGGAGAGAAATTATTGAATTCCGTCAATTTCCATAAGGAGTCTGCTGTCTAGAGACGAGGCATCATCTGCCTGAGTTTATCTACCAATTTGGCTCTCAAACAAGAAAATGACACTTATGTATTCAATTTTTATGGAAGGGGCTGCCAAAAATATGCCCGACAAAATTGAATAGGCCAATATCTGCGCTCTTGACGTGTTTGCTCGTCCAGGAGGGATGTGCCCTCAGTCAGGCCAGCCGGGGTAACGAGCTCCCGTTGTCAGGATACTGCGGGGAAGGAAGGGGCCCTTGGTAGTGTCGCTGAAAACATGTTCCAAGCTCAGGGAGCCGCTGTTCAAAGACATCGTGGTGAGCCTACCTGCGTGCCGTGACCTGAGGGGCTGCAGTGTGAGTGGGGTGGATCTGTGGGTCCTGAGTGGGAGCTGCAGGGCCAGGTATGACGCTGGCGGGGAAGCGGGGCTGTGCCCCTGAAGGCACCCAGAGCCAGTGTAGCCAGAGGGCGGGAAGGGCCCGGTGCTCATGGAGGAAGGCTCAAGTAAAGGCAAGAGAAGCACTTCAGAGGCCACCACCGTAATCCAGGCCAGGATGGAGGAACCAAGATCAGGGGTTTGGGGAAGGCTGGAAACGAGATAGCACAGGCAGAGCTAACAGACCATGATAGTCCACTGGCTCGGCTGTGGGTCCGGAGGAGGGAGGCGTCAGGATCAACCACAGGTTTCTGGCTCCAGCTCTTAGGTAACTGGCAACCGGTTCACCATGCAAAGACCAATGGGAAGGTTCAGATTTGCAAGGGGAATGAGTTCTGCCCGCAGGAGGACATCCAGGTGGAGAGGTCAAGACGCGGTTGTTGAAAGGGGCCCGACATCAGGCACGAGAGACCCTTGGCGTTGGGAGTCACTCCTATGTGGACAGATACAGGAGTGGGGAGAGAAGGCAGAGAAAGAATAGGAAATGGGAAAAGAAATATATCAAGGATGGAACAGCAACATTGAAGGAAGGAAGGAAGGAAGGAAGGAAGGAAGGAAGGAAGGAAGGAAGGAAGGAAGGAAGGAGGGAAAAGAGTGGTCAAAATGGAGGTTGAGGGGGCCAGAGGTTTGGGCAAAATGAAAGAACAAGAATTTTGCGAACAGGAGTGCAAGATCTAGTTGGTTAGTGGGGTGGTTCAGAAGGGGGGATGAGCGCGTTTAAGCCAACAACCTACCAAGGGACAGAGGTTCTAAACCCCGCTGACCAGCTCCCAGGGCTCTGAGAGCTCTGCCTCCAACTTTCGAGCTTGAGATCTATTCCCAGGGCAACAGAAGACCCCAAGAGGGGCTGCCCCCTGCTCACGGCAAGGATCTTGCTCCTGTGACCTACAGGCCACGGGGCTCCAGACTCAGGCCATGGACCACTCCGTGATGATGCCTCCTCCAGGGGCCCGACGGGTGGGGAGAAGACCCTCGGAACCTCAGGTCTCTGAACTTCCTGATGCCTCTACTGGTAAGTCGTCTGCTCCGTGTCTGGACTCTGTGGCTTTCCTTTGCTCAGAACCACTCAGGACAGGGAAATGGGTCCTGTGTCCACAAGGAGATCATGTCACACCGTCCTTATTGTCACACCCGGAACACAGCATGCCGCTTTGAGCCTTCTTGTTTCCATTTTGTGTGCCATTAACCTTCAATGGCCTAGAGAGGAAACTTCAAACTCCTTACCTTGCTCACAAGGCCCTTCACATTCTGACTTTGCCTCCCACCATACCCTCCGGTCATGTCCCTCATGGCTATTAACCTCCCCCCCCCCCCACCTCCCAGCTTCTCTGTGCTTCTGTCTATTCTCTGAAACTGCCTATCCTTTCTCTCTGTTTTTTTAATATTTATTTATTTATTTTGAGAGGGACAGAGAGAGAGAGAAAGAGAGAGAGAGAGTGGGGGATGGCCAGAGAGGGGGAGAGAGAATCCCAAGCAGGCTCTGCACTGTCAATGCAGAGCCCAACGTGGGGCTTGATCCTATGAACCATGAGATCATGACCTAAGCCAAAATCAAGAGTCAGACACTTAACCAACTGAGCCACCCAGGCGCCCCTGCCTAGTCCTTTCACAGGGCCACCGCACTGCACAGAGACTACAATATAAATGTCCCTCCTCCCCACCCTCCCCCCGCCACACATGTGGAGTTGTGCAGTGGACAACCTGCACTGCCATGAAGGGCCATCCTGCCCTTTTAATGATGCCCTGCCTTTGTATATTCTCTCCTTGTTCTCCTCTTTATCCCCTCTCTAAGACTTTTCCCAACTCCTCTGGGTAAGTCATTTGCTTCCCTTCCCAGACTCCCTTAGCAGCTTGAACAAGCCAATCATCTCACATACTACCCTAATGATCTGCTGACTTGTCTGTCCCTCCCATAGTCTGGGGGCAGAGTCATGTTCCATTCACTATTTTGTTTTGGTTTTGTTTTCATTTTAAATCCCGGGGGCCCAGCCACATAAAGAGTGCTCGTGAAAAACCATTTTTCTAAGTGGGATTGACAAGCCTGGGCAAATGCTCTCACATCATCATATCCAGAGAACAATCATTCCTAATTAAGTCTTTTTGAATAAATAGTCTTTAAGGCAGATTCCATCAGCTACAAAAGTCAGAAGATTCTAGGAGTTGCTCACACTCATTTATTTATTCAACAAATATTTACTAGACACCTGCCATGCCCCAGGCACTGTGCTAGGGGTGGGCATTCCACAGAGAACACAGCAAAGCCCAGCCTTGTTGAGCCTGCCTTCTGGAAAGGGGGAGTGGGGAAGAATTAGACGATCCACAAGTAGACCAAAAGTCTTCTAGAATGGTAGATGGTAAGAGGCGCTAAGGAGAAAAATTATCTTGGGGGTGGGGGGAGACCTAGATGTCAGTGGCAGAAGGGAAGGACTTTGCTAGTTTACATCTGATGGTCAAAGAAGGCGTCTGATAGGAACATCAATGGGGTATCTGCACAAAGTCTTTACTTAAAAACTATTTTTGAGCACCATATCTGCGCTTAGTGTGGCCAAATACTTTCTCTGCTCCCTTGAAAGAGCTTTTATCTCACCTGTCTTGCCATATCCTCAGGTGCCTACAGGTAGGCATTGGTGCTGCACCTACTGACATCTGAGGACTCCGAGAAGGGAGGACCAAGGGCACTTTCCCCAAGAGGAAGGGACAGACGCTATGGCAGCCCAGCCCCAGGACTCCGCTTCCTGCTTTCTGATGTTAAGGAGGAGGACAGAGCACCCAGTATGGACCCGCTCTGCTTCCTTTCCTGCCTTGAAACATTTTATTGATGGCATGAGCACTGGGGCGTCGGCGGTCCCCTCAGGCACTCTGAGGATGTTTCCTCATTTGTCAAATGGAGATTTTAACACCAGTCCTGCCTCTCAACCCTGTCCCAGGGCCAAAGGTAAAATACACATTAAAGGTAGGTTATGAAACAAGGCACGTGGTCAGCCCTGTTGCTTTTCCTCACAAGAGGTATGTAAGGGTTTCTTCTCCCCTTGTGGCCACCATACTTCTTGACAACTCGCCCCCCCCCAACCATTTCCCTTTTTCTTTGTACTTGAAAGGTGCTTTCCTTTCTATTGCCTCACCTAATTCTTGCACCATCCCAGGGGGGGCAGACCTATTTCAGAGACTGGGAGTCTGAGACCCAGACAAGGGGAATGACAGGGTCATCAGTTAACCCGTGACCAAGCAGAAATTGAATTCAGGTTTCTCCTTTCTTCTTTCCCTCCATAACCACCTTTACAGCTTCCATCACTGCGCTGGGTGAGCACACACACAGACACGCACACGCTCACACTATAGATGAGGGTCCGTAGTGGCCCAGGGTTTGGGTCTGCAAATAAAGCTATAAAAATATCGCTTTCCAGCTACCTTTGATAATGCTACTCTCATCAATGAGTTCGATTTAGCGAACCTATATTTGGGTACAACTTGAAGTCTGGGCTTAACTTATCGATTTGGGTAAAGGGCATTCTCAAAGCGCAAAGACTTGCTCAATATAAAGCTACATGCTGGTGAGTTCAAAAAATTTTTCAGAATTCCAACTTTCCCGAAAATGCTAAAATTCTAAATGAGGCAGTGACTTGGACAGACAGGAGGCTGGCTTCTTCCCCTAAGTGATTCTGCTGCTAAGCGCTAGGGAATGATGCAAATGTGGTGAGTGGCTAATAATTAAAGGATTTAATTAAGCATCGTCTGGGAACGTGTCTCGCTGAGCAGCGTGTGTATTGGCAGTCCCAAGCAATCGGGTGGTTATGGCAGGGAGGCAAGCATTGTTAAAGGCAAACGAACTGATTATTTGGGGAAGATTTTCTACGCCAAGGGTCAAAAGAAACACATGTTAACTGTTGATAATACACATTTGGGGCAAGCGTTTCAATGAACATGGTAAAAAAAAAAGGGGGGTTTTAATTACTATCCCATTATTCACTGTTTGTGAACCCAACGTCTAGCACCTGGGAAAATGGAGGTCAAGAACAATCGCCTATTCGTCAACTCTGTTTCTGGACCTGGATACATTGTAGGTGGTCAACCAATGCTCAAGGTTGAAGTAGCAAACGAATAAACAGACACCGAAAGCAATCACACTATCATGGAATGTTTAGTCAAAATAAAAAAGGAAGAGGAGGAGGAGGAGGAGGAGGAGGAAAACCTATACAGGATACAAAATCTGTACATACTGTGATCCCATGATGTAAGCAAAGATATGGAAAAAGAATCAAAGGAAATGTTAGTGGCTATTTCTGATAGATGAGATCATGATGGGTGTTTTTCTCTTTCCTGCTTCTTGATTCTCTATATTTTTAAATTGTAACTATATATATATATATACATATATATATGTATATATATATATACACACACACATAAAACACTATATTTTGTTATTTATGTATCAATTTATATACTTATACATTTATAATTTCTGTTATATATAATTACAAATTATTATATATAACATGTATATTATATATGTATATATATATAATATATGTATATATGTACATATGATATATGTACATATATGTATATATTATATATGTATATTACATATATCAAAACCCATGAAAATAGAAAAAATAAAAATGTATATATCAAAACCCAAAAAAGAAAATGCTACTTTTTTAATGTTTTAAAATATCGGTTTATTTTTGAGAGAGAGGGAGAGACAGCGCGGGGGAGGGGAAGAGAGTGAGGGAGGCACAGAATTGGAAGCAGGCTCTGGGCTCTGAGCTGTCAGCACAGAGCCCGACGTGGGGCTGGAACTCACGAACCACGAGATCATGACCTGAGCCAAAGTTGGAAGCTTAACCGACCACCCAGGTGCTCCAAAAATGCTATTTTTGATGAAGCACCAGAATCACAGGTGGATGAGACATTAGGAATGATCCACTTATTACATTCGTTCACTCAGTCAGTCAACAAACAAGTTTTTAGGCAACTGTACCTATTATGCTTGGCAATCTGTTAGGTGTGGTCTTTGCACTTACCATAGCCCATAGTCTTACAAACTTTCCCATCCATGGTTAAGCCCCGTAACCATTCCTATGTGGTGGGTACTATCATTGTTCTAATTTCCAAATGAGAAATCTGTCAAGGTCACACATCTATTAAGCAGGAGCCTCACCAAGACACCTAACCCCAGAACGGCAGCCCTTAACTGCTCTGCCCGCCAAGTCTCCTGGTGGCCAGGTCAGGCCAACCCCTCAAACTGTGACTGTCCCCAGACATTTATACCCTGTCTTCCTTCGCCTACCACTCACTGGCTTGGTTCAGCCTTCAGAACCACACAGAATGAGCAGATGACCACATATTCCCTTCAAGCCCTGTGTGTTCCAGACTAAACATTCCTGGATCCTTTGACTATCTGTCGGGGTTTCCTATGACCCAGTATCCCACCACTCTCCTCCAGACTGTTCTAATTTATCAAAGTCCTTAGAATTTGGCTCCATTGCAGAGTTTCTTGTAGCAATTTGGCCATGCAGCTGAGCACACCCCACACTGCTCTGTGTGGTCTGACTAGCACAGAGGATCATCTCTCTGGACCCAGACACCAGGCTTCTATTATCATAACTCAGAAGCATCCTCATTTTGGCTTTTCTGCATAGGACTCTTTAACATTGAACTTGCATTTTGTAGTACATAGCATACATATGTTAAGTCTTCTGTGATAACAGATGCTGAACTAGAGAGGCAAGTAATTCCCCCAAGGCTGTATACTAAAAATTCAATTATCTGAAAGCAAAACTTTAACAAAAACACTAAAATACGTGACAAGTATAGTCACAGGTCAAATCCCCAAGCCTACTGTAGCCCTCCCATAGGTGAAATACATCCTTTTGAAATAATGTACAAAACATTAGTAAGGACTCAGACTTTTTAGCATGAAAAAGCCACTGGAACAGAAAATACCCAAGACTGTCTCAGTAGATGTAGGGTCATTGTCTGTCATATACTTATACTGTTAATTATTAGAGCAAAAATATCGGACATGGCATGTCTTATTTTTCTTAAATTCCAGGGTTTGAGGTAAAGAAAATTTCACTAAAGCAGGTATAAGAGGGGCTTAAAGATGTTAAGGACTCTGGGAAGATTCTGGAAAGGTCCGAGAAGAGCATGAGAAATGCATGGTGCTGGTACGTTGTGTCTAAAGCAACTTTTTTTTTTTTTAATTTTTTTTCAACGTTTTTATTTATTTTTGGGACAGAGAGAGACAGAGCATGAACGGGGGAGGGGCAGAGAGAGAGGGAGACACAGAATCGGAAACAGGCTCCAGGCTCTGAGCCATCAGCCCAGAGCCCGACGCGGGGCTCGAACTCACGGACCGCGAGATCGTGACCTGGCTGAAGTCGGACGCTTAACCGACTGCGCCACCCAGGCGCCCCTAAAGCAACTTTTAAACATCCCTGCCCTTTTTCCCGGTACAGGCTGCGGTTGTATTACTCTTGATCTGAAATCTTCCCTTTTGCTCTTCAGAATGTCTTACTTTTGGCTCCAGAATCATTGTGGGATGAAGGTCAAGAATGAGGGCTTAACTACGGGCATGCATGTCCAGAAGTCTTAGCCCAAACTGAATCGAGGGACCCCACAAAGTTGTCAGGACTTTCTCCGTTCCCTGGACTCCCCTTTACGTGACGGCTTCATTT
This sequence comes from Herpailurus yagouaroundi, assembly GCF_014898765.1. Lineage (NCBI taxonomy): Eukaryota > Metazoa > Chordata > Mammalia > Carnivora > Felidae > Herpailurus > Herpailurus yagouaroundi. The sequence goes on from NW_024412404.1 coordinate 57,605,899, forward strand.
CAGGCAGTTTCTGATTTTTAGAGACAAAGAAGCCTCCGGCATCTCTTGGCTTACATTTCACCATCTTAATCACACCCAAGGCAAAAAAAAAAAAAAAAAAAGTGGGCGGGAGGTAGGGCTTCTCTTTCCCATAGTTCCCACACAATTTCCAGGTTTGACTCTCACTGGACCAACCTGAGTCACATGCCCATCTCTCAGCCAATCATAAGAACTGGAGGGATGGCAAACATTGTCCCAGTTCAAGTCATATACTCACTCCTAAAGCAGGTGCAAGGGTGGGTAGAAAGGAAGCAAAGCAGTGATCAGGCTTATCCAAACCAAATGGACACATGGTTGTGGAATGAAAAAGGGATGTTTGCCATCACAAATGGAGCTTGACCCATAGAAGAATGAATGGATAATGGATGGACAAAACCACCAAGTATCTAGGATAGGGAAGAGAGGAACTCACAGAGGCCCTACTATGTGACAAATGCTAGATACCCTATAAGACACGAATCATCTCAGATGAAAAGGTGGGTAACCACTTAGTAGTGAATCAGTCCACAGCTAAGAGTTAAGCAAAACCCGAGGCAAGTAGATGAGGGCCTCCTGGTGACTGGTTTAAGAAGGAAGGGAGGCAAGGAGAGTCTAGGGGAGACCATGGTACTGGAAGAGAAAATGACATGCGAAAGGGAGGCTCCTAGACCTGCCTTCTGTCAAGTCTGCCTGTAATAATGACACCAGAGAGAATATTGACATAAAAGCCCAACCTGGACACCATCTGGAGTGAATGGCCTTTTATCAACATGTATCACCTGCTGTACCCTTCCAAGGATTGGGAAACCACAATTCCCAGAATCCCTCCCTTGTGTGGCTCCAAGTCAGGGTTTGCCAATGAGATCTGCACTGTGCGCTGGGAACAGAGGCCATTCTTCTCTTCACAGCAGACATGTGAGCAGACGTGAGATCCACAGTTGCTTCTCAGCCAGTACTTGTGAATCACCTGTTCTGCTACTGCAGACTAAGCCAATTGGTAGAAACTTCTTCTGCAGAATTCTTAACAACTACAGCAATTTCCTTAGAAGCTTTTGAGAAGCCTGAGGTCTTCAGTATCTACTTCCCTAACCTTCTGGTGCAGCTTTCCTGATTTTTGGTAGCAACTTTTCTGACCTTTGTGACCCAACCTCTTCCATTACTCATATAAACCCTAATTCCTAGCTTAAAGCCCTTTATTCCTAGAATAGTTAGATTTGTTCCATTTCCCTGCGCAAATCCAGACTGATAGAGAACTCCAGCATAAAAAGGATCCTGTCCTGAGATGAGGCTCTGCAGTCTAAGAATGCCAACAAATGTGCCTTGCAGACTTGGAGAAGTTTTAATATACTTTTATTTCCCCCGCCCTTTTCCTACTATGTCCCTGAATTTGGAGGAGGGATCAGTAAATAACTTCATTTAGAAAGTTGACTTTTTAAGTCACAAATGATGTTGCCATACATCAGCATGAATGACGTTCACTCCAATTACCAACAGTAGTGGGATTCTCACACACACACACACACACACACACACACACACACACACACACACAGAAGTCTCCCAGAACATTTCAGCCTCTTGAGTCAAATATATCTACTTAAAATCCCCAGGAACTAAGACCCTAAGTCTAGAGGACCCTGAGTGTGGGCAAAAATAACTAACAACAATTAAGGGCATACTACTTGTATGTTATGTTTATTGACATTTTTAACTATTTCCCAGGCTAAGATGCCAAGAGAAGCAGGATAAATAAGGGAATATAGGAGTAGGGCTTTTCTGTTGGGCCTTTATCACCCAACTCCAGTCATCTGGATGGGCCATGATGTTCTGGGCCACTTAATTAACATGCTATGGTCTGAAAACAACAAAAGCAGAAAGTTCTTAATAAATTAATTACATTACAGCCCTGGCATCTTTAAATCCATGAATTCTTTTTTTTTTTTTATTAATTGTTTAATGTTTTTTTTTTTTTTAGACCAAGACAGATCATGAGCAGGGGACGGGCAGAGAGAGGGAGATGCAGAATCCAAAGCAGGCTCCAGGCTCTAAGCCACCAGCACAGAGCCCAACATGGGGCTTGAACCCACGAACTGTGAGATCATGACCTGAGTCAAAGTTGGACGTTTAACCGACTGAGCCACCCAGGCACCTCTCCATGAATTCTTATAGAGCCTACAGGTGATGGCAAGAGGTGCCTGGCTTTTGTAAATAGCTAGGCCTAGGTTAATATCCTCGTTTTGATCCTTAATAGATGTTTACACTGTATTTAAATTGTTAAGCCCAAGTTTTATACACCTGTAAAATAAGTATAATAAAAGTATCACTAATGAAATAGGTATAATTACTTTCACACATGAGGAAACTTCCCAAGAGCAATAATGGTCCCAGGGATAGTTAGAGGGAAGAGTACTTTATTATTTTTTTAATTTTATTTATTTATTCTGAGGAGGGAGGGGCCGAGTGAGAGAATCCCAAGCAGGCACCACGCTGTCAGCACAGAGCAGGATGCAGGGCTCGAACTCACAAACCATGAGATCATGACCCGAGCCAAAATCAAGAGTCAGATGCTTAGCCGACTGAGCCACCCAGGCGCTGAGGTGAGGGTCCTTTATACTCTTCCGTGATCTCCATTAACACCTTCCCACCCAAAAGCTTAATCTAAATAAAAGTGATGCTCTTGCTGTAGAAATGCAATTCAATGTTGCAATTTAATGTTGAAATAAAATTCAGAAGAAACTCTTAGTCTCTTCCTAGAAGAATGCCGTTCCTCCCTCCCCCAGTTCCTGCTTTATAAGCTGCCACTTCCAAAAGAAAATCCATTTGAAATGAGAGTAATCTCTCCAAAATATTTCTTCTGATGACAATGTTCCACCCAAATGCTACCTCGATGCTTCCTATGAATACAATCACTAGGTTAATGATTTTAAATATCTGGGTTAACTCTCCAGTTTGAACCATCCCATGCGACAAATGTGAGAATGACTAGGTATAAAATGAATTCACTTGTTGGGAGTTAACACATGGTGAGTAGTTGAAAAGATCAATAAAATTGAAAGCCTCTAGCCAGGCTAAGAAAAATAGAGAAAACACAACTTACTGATACTAGAAATGAAAGGGGGGGATACACTGTAGTCCTTGTAGAAACTAAAAGTATTATAAAGGAATACTATGAATAACCCTATGCCCACGAATTTGATACCTTAGATGAAAGTACCAATTCCTTAAAAAACATAATCTGTCAAAATTCACATAAGAAAAAATAGTGTGAATAGGCCTACATCCATTAAATAAATTAAATTAGTGATTAATAATATTCCAAAACAGAAAACATCAGGCCCAGATAGGTTCCCTGGTCACTTCTACAAAACACTGAAGGAAGAAATTATACCAATTCTCTATAATCTCTTTCAGAGGATAAAAGCCAGAGGAATACTCAGTAACTTATTCTCTGAGGTAAATATTACCCTAATACCAAAACCAAAGATGTTATAAGAAAACTATAGACCAACATCTCTCTTGAACATAGATGCAACGTCTTCAATAAAATATTAGCAAATCAAATCCAAAAAAAGGATGAGGAAAAGAATTATGCGCCACAACCAAGTGGAATTTATCTCAGATATGTAAGGCTGGTTCAATATTTGAAAATCAATTAATGTAATCCATCACATCAAAAGACTAAAAAAAAAAAAAAACCACATAATCATCAATAGATGAAAAAAAAAAGCATTTGACAAAATCCAACAGCCATTCATGACAAAAACCCTCAGTAAAGTAGGAATGACAGGGAACTTTCTCTACTTGATAAAAGCTACCTACAAAAAAACCTACAGATAACATTATACTTAACAATAAGAAACTTGAAGCTTTGCAACTAAGGTATAAAGCATGGATGTCTTTTCTCACCACTCCTTTTCAATACGATACTGGAAGTCCTTGCTAATATAATCAGGAAGAAAAAGAAATGAAAAGTATACAGATTGGGAAGGAAAAAATTAAACTTTTTTTACTCACAGATGACATGGCTGTCTATGTATAAAATCTGAAATAACCACCAAAACTCCTGGCAATAATAAAGGATTGTAGCAAGGCTGCAAGATACAAGATTAATATGCAAAAGTCAATTGTTTTCCTATATACCGACAATGAACAAGTGGAATCTGAAATTTAAAATATACTATTGACAGTAGCACCAACAAAACATAAAAAAAAATACATAAATCTAAAAACATGTACAAGACCTATATGAGGAAAACTACAAACCTCTGATGAAAAAAATAAAAGAACTAAATAAATGGGGAGATATTCCATGTTCATGGATAGGAAGACTCAATACTGTCAAGATGTCAGTTCTTTCCAACTTGACCTACAGATTCAATGCAATCTCAGTCAAAATCCCAGCTAGTTATTTTACAGAGAGACAAAAGACCCAGGGCAACCAACATAATATTGAAGGAGAAGAACAACGTTGGAGGATGGAGCTACCCAGCTTCACGATTTACTATAAATCTACAGTAATAAAAATGGTGTGGTATTAGTGAAAGAATAGAAAAACAGATCAATAGAACAGAGTAGAAAGCCCAGAAATAAATCCCCATCAATAAAGTCAATTAAACTTTGACCAAGGAACAAAGGCAATATGAAGGAGCAAAGACAGTCTAGTCTAACAAATGGTTCTGGAACAATCGAATGGTCATATGAAAAGAATGAATCCTACACCCTTCACAAAAATGAACTCAAAATATATCTTAGACCTACATGTAAAACACAAAAGTATAAAATTCCTAGAAGATAATGTAGGAGAACACCTAGAAGACCTTGGGGGTGGTGATGCCTTTTTGGATATGAAAGACACAATCCGCCACAGAAATAGTTAAGCTAGACTTCAATGAAATTAAAGTCTGCTTCACACACACAAAAACCAATATCAACAGAATTAGAAGACAAGCTACAGACTGGTTGAACATTTTTGCAAAAGACACATCTGGTAAAGAATTGTTATCCTAAATACACTTAGAACTCTTAAAACTCAACAATAAGAAAATAACCTGACTAAAGCATGGGCCAAAGACTTTAACAGACACCTCATCAAAGAAGGTATATGATGGTAAACAAGCATATAGAAATATGTTCCACGTCATAGGTCTTCAGGGAAATGGCAAACTAAAACAATGAGATACCGCTACACGCCCTTTAGAATGGTCAAAATCTAGAACACGGATGAGAGCAAATTCTGGCAAGGGTGTACAGCAAAAGGAACTCTCATTCACCTGCTGGTGGGAATATAAAATGGTACATCTACTTTGCAGGACTGTTTGACAGTCTCTTACGGATTTAAACATATTCTTTGGGGCGCCTGGGTGGCGCAGTCGGTTAAGCGTCCGACTTCAGCCAGGTCACGATCTCGCGGTCCGTGAGTTCGAGCCCCGCGTCAGGCTCTGGGCGGATGGCTCAGAGCCTGGAGCCTGTTTCCGATTCTGTGTCTCCCTCTCTCTCTGCCCCTCCCCCGTTCATGCTCTGTCTCTCTCTGTCCCAAAAATAAATAAACGTTGAAAAAAAAAATTAAAAAAAAAAAAACATATTCTTACTGTACAATCTAGCAGTTATGCTCCTTGGGCATTTTACCCAAATGCACTGAAAACCTATGCCCACACAAACCCTGCATACAGGTGTTTATAGAAGCTTTACTTATAACTGCCAAAACTTGGAAGCAACCAAGATAGCCTTTGCTAGGGGAAGGGATAAGTGAATTGTGGTAGGCCCAAACAATGAAATATTACCCAGCACTCAAAATAAATGACCATATGATTTCATTAATATGTGGAATTTAAGAAAAAAAAAAACAAACAAAGAAAAAAAAGAGACAAACCAAAAAACAGACTATTAAATATAGAGAACACAGTGGTGGTTGCCAGAGGGATGTAGGTGGGAAGAAGGGTAAGATAGGTAAAGGGGATTAAGAGTACACTTAGAGCGACAAGCACTGAGAAATGTATACAATTGTTGAATCATTATACACCTAAAAGTGACATCACACTGCATGTTGACTATATCTTAATGAAAAACAAAAACCAACAATTAAGAAATGAGCTATCACCCATGAAAAGATGCGGAGGAACCTTAAATACGTAACCTAAGTGAAAGAAGCCAATCTGAAAAGGCTACATACTATATGATTCCAACTATATGACATTCCGGAAAAAGAAAAACCATGGAGACAATGAAAAAGTCAGCAGTTGCCAAAGGTTTAGAGAGTTGGGGGATAGGTAGGAATAAATAGGCAAAATATAGGAAAATTTCAGGGCAATGAAAACACCTTGTATGATATTATAATGATGGATATATGTTATTATATATTTGCCCAAATGCACAGAATGCACAACACCAAGCGTGAACCCTAATGTAATCTATGGACTTTGATTATGTGTCACTGTAGAGTTCATAAGTTGTAACAAATGTACCACTCTGGTGACTAATGCTGATAATGGGGGGGGATTATGCATGTATGAGGGCAGAGGGCATACAGCTAATATCTGTCCTTTCTTCTCAATTTTGTTATGAACCTTAAACTGCTCTAAAAAATACCTTCAAAAAAATTTAAAAAAAGATATGGAAAGAAAAACTGGTGGTGGGCATTTGATCAGATTGGCTACTCCAGTGTAGAACCTATCCATATACAGCAAGTTTTTCGAAAATCTCCCCAACTCTGTCAATCATTCATCCACTCCGTAAAGATCGATTAATAAATTAATTACTTAGTAAAGGCTAATTAATAAAGATTACGGACTCTTTGACATATGCTGTGCCCAGGTTCCCAGGGGACATTTTCGTGGACAAGACAGACACGGTCCCTGTACCACAGTCCCATCCAACCCCCAGGGTTGTGTCATTCAACTTCTTTTTTCTCCTTATTGCCCTACCACCCCACTCTACCTCCCTACCAGGAACTTTTTAAGATTTTTTTCCGGAACCACTTCCTACAGAATTTTAATACCACAGATAGATGGTATCTCTGTGCTTTATACATGAAATGAATAAGGTTTTTTTCACCTTCCAAGGACTGACTTTTGCTCCTTTCAGGACAATATCACCCCCATTGAGAATGTATAAAGATATACCAGAATAGAACAAATCCCAGAAGCTGAAAGACCCTTAGAGCCTAATAGTCTATGTCAGGGTGGGGGTCAGAATGGAGGGAAAATCTGTAACAAAGTTGACAAATTAATTAAAATCAATCAAAAGCTATTGACCGCATGTCTACTAGATGTCCCCAACTGGTAGGCGTGTGGGATACAGAAGACACAGACACCATCCCGACTTTAAGGAATAGACTTGCAATGCCTCTATTTGGAGACCCAAGAAGAGAACATGTGGTCTGTTAGAGTAATGAAGTCCCCGCTATGGTGAGTGTTGCAGGTGCACTGGGGTCCAAGGCAGAGCGGTCAGCATGGGGGCAGGGGAGCAAAGCAAGGCCCTCTGGAGGAGCTAGGGCCACAAAGACCTCAGCAACTAGATATTTGAGCTTATTCACAATTATTTAGCACCTGTTGTATAGGGCACTGAGCTAGGAACTGGGCTTCCAGAGATGACCAAGACCCTATAAGCCATGGAAGCTGATAGAAGAACAGATAAACACAGGAAGAACTCTCCACAAGGAACAAGTGCCACGGGAGGACGAGGCCTCACGGTAGGGTGGAAAGATCAGATAGAGGAGCCAGAAATCCCTGGTTTCAAAGCCCAGCTAGACCATCCCTCTGAGCCTCGGTTTCCTCATCAGGGCAGTGGGGAGAAACGTGCCCTCCTGGTAGAGTTGCTGGGAGGCTGTTGGTTTGGGCCCTTGAGAAACAGACACCAAGAAAGGATTAGCTGTGAGAGGGAGTTACTGGGGGCCAGGGAGCTGCAGGAGACAGGCAGAGCCACCAGACCACCACGTAGCTGCCCCTGCGGAAGGAAGAAGGAAAAAGAAAGCAGAAGCAGGAGAAAGAGAGAGAGAGAGAGAGAGAGAGAGAGAGAGAGAGAGAGAAAGAAAGAAAGAAAGAAAGAAAGAAAGAAAGAAAGAAAGAAAGAAAGAAAGAAA